>NC_084746.1:52839489-52889489 GCF_033978785.1 Entelurus aequoreus | reverse complement strand
TCTGCAAGGGATACAGTCCGTAAGCACACATGATTGTGCGTGCTGCTGCTCCACTAATAGTACTAACCTTTAACAGTTAATTTTACTCATTTTCATTAATTACTAGTGTCTATGTAACTGTTTTAATATTGTTTTACTTTCTTTTTTATTCAAGAAAATGTTTTTAATTTAGTTATCTTATTTTATTATTTTTTTTAAAAAGTACCTTATCTTCACCATACCTGGTTGTCCAAATTAGGCATAATAATGTGTTAATTCCACGACTGCATATATCGGTTGATATCGGTATCGGTTATCTGTAATTAAAGAGTTGGACAATATCGGAATATCGGATATCGGCATAAAGCCATTATCGGACATCCCTAATAGAAACAGATAAATATCAATATGCAACACTTTATTTTTATATTTTCTCTAAGTGCACATTTTTCAAATTGAACATTTTCAAATGATCACTTCTAAGACAGTCTTGTGAAATCACAATATCCCATTTTCACTAGCTAGCCTCTAACATTTTTATAAAAGAGGAGAAAACACGAAAAAAATGAAAATACAATTTTTAAACATAGTTTATCTTCAATTTCGACTCTTTAAAATTTACAATTCAACCGAAAAAAAAGAAGACAAAAACTAGCTAATTTGAATCTTTTTGAAAAAATTAAAAAAATAATGTATGGAACATCATTAGTAATTTTTCCTGATTAAGATTAATTTTAGAATTTTGATGACATGTTTTAAATAGGTTAAAATCCATGTTAGAATATGTAACAAATTGGACCAAGCTATATTTCTAACAAAGACAAATCATTATTTCTTCTAGATTTTCCAGAACAAAAAATTTAAAACAAATTCAAAAGACTTTGAAATAAGATTTAAATTTGATTCTACAGATTTTCTAGATTTGGCAGAATAATTTTTTTGAATTTTAATAATAATAAGTTTGAAGAAATATATCACAAATATTCTTCGTCCAAAAAAACAGAAGCTAAAATGAAGAATTAAATTCAAATGTATGTATTATTCTTTACAATAATAATAAAAAATAATTAATTGAACATTGATTTAAATTGTCAGGAAAGAAGAGGAAGGAATTTAAAAGGTAAAAAAGGTATATGTGTTTAAAAATCCTAAAATCGTTTTTAAGGTTGTATTTTTTCTCTAAAATTGTCTTTCTGAAAGTTATAAGAAGCAAAGTAAAAAAATAAATTAATTTATTTAAACAAGTGAAGACCAAGTCTTTAAAATATTTTCTTGGATTTTCAAATTCTATTTGAGTTTTGTCTCTCTTAGAATTAAAAATGTCGGGCAAAGCGAGACCAGCTTGCTAGTAAATAAATAACATTTAAAAACTAGAGGCAGCTCACTGGTAAGTGCTGCTATTTGAGCTATTTTTAGAACAGGCCAGCGGGCTACTCATCTGGTCCTTACGGGCTACCTGGTGCCCGCGGGCACCGCGTTGGTGACCCCTGGTGTAGGGGCTCTTTGTGACTTTCAAGGGTTCTCGCTCAGGAGCCGACTGTGGAAAACGCGCAACAATATCTGAGTAAAATGGCAAAGGGCTGAGAATTCAACATGGACCAAGAGAGGGTAATGTCAATAGTCCCAGTTCTTTGTTTGAATTGCTCATGGTAGATTCAAGAACGAGTCTGAAGGAGAATCGTATTAAAGAATACAAATCGTACAAATGTTACAAAGTACGGAAGTATATCGGGAGACAGTGCTGGACTCCATAACCTCAACGCGCATCTGGTGACGAAGCCAAGGCCCTAAATTCAAGTCTCTGCAAGCATTTTTTCTTTACCATCGATTAGATACACTGCAAAAAGTCAGTGTTCAAAAACAAGAAAAACAAATACAAAAATGAGGCGTATATTATTTGAACTAAGCAAAATTATCTGCCAATAGAACAAGAAAATGTAGCCTGTCAAGTAAAATTAGCTAACATCAATGAACCCAAAAATACCTTAAAATAAGTATATTTTCACTAATAAGTGCACAATTCTTGGTAGAAAAAACCAATATGAGATATTTTTGCTCAATATGTTGGAAAATATTCTTAAATGAAGTGAATGCTAGTGCCATTATCTTGACATAATGATATGCACTCGGCATCATGATTTTTTTTTTCATGCTTGAAGTAAGAAATTATGACTTTAAAAAAGTAGTTTTCTACTTGTGAGTGTTGATGACACAACAGTTGATATTCTAGTTTCAAGCATGTTTTACTCAATATAGCTCATCAAATCTCAGCAACAAGCTGTAATATCTTACTGACATCATTTAGGACCAAAACACTTAAAACAAGTAAAACACTCTAACATCAAATCTGCTTAGTGAGAAGAATGATCTTATCAGACAGAAAATAAGCAAATATCACCCTTATTTGAGATATTTGATCTTACTTAGTGCCAGCAACTTGAGGGTTCCAGGTTCGATCCCCGCTTCCGCCATCCTAGTGACTACCGTTGTGTCCTTGGGCAAGACACTTTACCCACCTGCTCCCAGTGCCACCCACACTGGTTTAAATGTAACGTACATATTGGGTTTCACTATGTGAAGCGCTTTGAGTCACTAGAGAAAAGCACTATATAAATATAATTCACAATTCACTTCACTAATAAGCAATACTTCTGAGGTTATTTAGGGAAGACACTTAGTTAATGGCTTACTGGTTGTATAATAAGGCCATGCCGAATAAGGCAATAATAAGTACTTAATAATGACTATTTAAGAGCCAATATGTTACTAATTTGCATGTTAATAAGCGACTAATTAATGGTGAATATGTTCCCCATACTTAAGTGTTACGAAATACTTAATTTAGAGTTATTTGGACACTAATGGAACATATAAGGGTTAGGGTTAGGGTTACTAATAAGCAATAATTCTGAGCTAATTGAGGGAAGACTTAGTTAATGGCTTACTGGTTGTATAATAAGGCCATGCAGAATAAGGCATTAATAAGTACTTAATAATGACTAATTAACAGCCAATATGTTACTAATTTGAATGTTAATAAGCAACTAATTAATGGTGAATATGTGTTCCCCATACTTAAGTGTTACGAAATACTTAATTTAGAGTTATTTGGACACTAATGGAACATATAAGGGTTAGGGTTAGGGTTACTAATAAGCAATAATTCTGAGGTTATTGAGGGAAGACTCTTAGTTAATGGCTTACTGGTTGTATAATAAGGCCATGCAGAATAAGGCATTAGTAAGTACTTATAATGACTAATTAAGAGCCAATATGTTACTAATTTGAATGTTAATAAGCAACTAATTAATGGTGAATATGTGTTCCCCATACTTAAGTGTTACGAAATACTTAATTTAGAGTTATTTGGACACTAATGGAACATATAAGGGTTAGGGTCAGGGTTACTAATAAGCAATAATTCTGAGCTAATTGAGGGAACACTTAGTTAATGGCTTACTGGTTGTATAATAAGGTAATGCAGAATAAGGCATTAATAAGTACTTATAATGACTAATTAAGAGCCAATATGTTACTAATTTGAATGTTAATAAGCAACTAATTAATGGTGAATATGTGTTCCCCGTACTAAAGTGTTACCAAAGACTTAATTTAGAGTTATTTGGACACTAGGGGAACATATAAGGGTTAGGGTTAGGGTTACTAATAAGCAATAATTGTCATGTCTGTGTGATCATGTTTTGTTTTAGTTATGTCCGGTTTTGTTTTTGGACTCTTTGTGCACTCTTGTTTGTTTTGTCACCATAGCGACCATTAGTTTCACCTGTTTCACGTTTTGCACTCGCGCACCTGTTGTCAATCATGTCTATATTATTGACGCCCATTGTTGCCAGGAAGTCATTACCTCTGCTCACTTTGTGCCATGCTACTTCTGTACCTCCATGCTACCTTTGAAATCTATGCCATCGTTCTCTGCGTTCCAAGTACGTTTTATTTATTGTTCATAGTTTTTTGCCCAAGTGCTAGTTTTGGTTTCATTAGTCAAGTTGGTTCTCCACCTTTGTGCGCGCCTTTTCTTTGTACCCTTTTGTTTGTATTTTGTAGTTAGTGTTAAAATAAAAGATGTCCTTACCTTCACGCCTTGCCCGCTCCAACTTTACTTGCATCTCGGGAAAACAAACAACCCATAGTCCAAGTCTTGACAATAATTCGGAGGTTATTGAGGGAAGACTCTTAGTTAATGGCTTACTGGTTGTATAATGAGGCCATGCAGAATAAGGCATTAATAAGTACTTAATAATGACTAATTAAGAGCCAATATGTTACTAATTTGCATGTTAATAAGCAAGTAATTAATGGTGAATATGTTCCCCATACTAAAGTGTTACCAAGTCTTCTTGTCTCTAATAATGATTGTGAGAGACATTCCCCCCCAAAAAAATTGCAGTTCCCCTTTAAAATGACGACGGGGTGATTTCAACCTGCCTTTCACAGTAAGAACCACTTCTTTCTTTTGCTCGGTCTCAACCTGCGACCCTTTTTGCTGGCAGTACACGATGTCCACGCCGGGTCCAAACACCTGCTCAGACAGACTGCGTCCTCTGCCAGCTCCGCATCACCGCCGATAAGTTTGTCTCCATCTGCGCTCGGCCGCACCACGTGGGAGTCGGCCATCTCATCTGCTCGGTTTTTTTTTCTCCAACTTTGGCGTTCTGTTGCGGCAAGGCGCTTTTTAAACGCCGGGGGAAAATCTGCCTTTTAGTCGGGGTAAAAACCCTAGCTTGAAAACCCGCGGAGGGAGGGAGGAGACACGCGGAGCTAGTTATTTAGCATTCAGCCTCTCGCTAGAATAATACCTGAAGGTACCATTAGTGCAACAATGCAAGATGGACAAACAGACAGATGGTCATGTGGTGTCCTCGGCAGAAAACATTAAAAAATGAAACACTGGTATTGGTTAAAGTTTGAAAAATGTCCCAGGAAAACCTAGAATTCTGGGAAATCTGGACATTTTCTGAATTTGCCAAGGCAAAGCCCGCAATTCCTGAATAGGCTGAATAGTTTGAAGTTGGAACGGTGTGAATCTAATGAAAAATGTGGGAAATGTGGAACTTTGAAGATTGTCCCATTAAATTCCATGGGAATTTCAGAAAAAATTCGGAATTTCGGGAAAAGCGGGAATGGTATGAATAAGTTGAAATGGTTGGTGTTGAAAATTGGTCGAAAAAATGTTGAAGTAGTAACATGTTGAATTCAAAAATGGTATCACGGAATTCCTGGAATTTCGGAGAAAACTGGGAAATTTTCCAGTTCGAAAAATAAAGTTTTTTGTTCTGATTAAGAGGAATGATTTGACGGTGGAGCGGTTGAAATGTGTTGAAAAATGTGGAAGGAGTAGTTGCCGGGAAAAAAAGACTGGAAATAGGGCTTTGGAAAAGCAGGAATTTAGGAAAATTCGGTAATTTTTAAGAACTTGGAAAAATGACAGTTTGAAGTTCCAGAATGTGTTGAAGGTGGAATGGTTTGAATCGGTTGAAGAATGTGGAAATGGTGAAAGTTTGAAAAATGGCCAATTCATTTTGAATGGAAAACCTGGAATTCTGGGAAATCTGGAAATTTTCGGAATTTGTCAAGGGAAAGCCCGTGATTCCTGAATAGGCTGAACAGTTTGAAGATGGAACGGTGTGAATCAAATGAAAAATGTGGGGAATGTGGAACTTTGAAGAATGTCCCATTAAATTCCATGGGAATTTCGGGAAAAAGCGGGATTTTTTTTTAAAAATTGTAAAAAAAAACCTATCAAAAACCTGAATGGTCTGAATGAGTTGAAATGGTTGGTGTTTAAATTTTTAAAATCGGTCGAGTAATGTTGAAGTAATAACATGTTGAATTGAGAAATGGTTTTACGAAATTCCTGGAATTTCATGGAAAACCGGGAATTTTTCCAGTTCGAAATACAAATTTGCTTTTTGTCCTGATTAAGAGGAATAATTTGACGGTGGAACGGTTGAAATGCGTTGAAAAATGTGGAAGGAGTAGTCGCCGGAAAAAAGGGTGAAAATAGGGAATTTTTTTGGAACTTGGAAAACTGATAGTTTGAAGTTCCAGAATGTGTTGAAGGTGGAATGGTTTGAATCGGTTGAAGAATGTGGAAATGGTGAAAGTTTTAAAAATGGCCAATTCATTTTGAATGGAAAACCTGGAATTCTGGGAAATCTGGAAATTTTCGGAATTTGTCAAGGGAAAGCCCGTGATTCCTGAATAGGCTGAACAGTTTGAAGATGGAACGGTGTGAATCAAATTAAAAATGTGGGAAATGTGTGACTTTGAAGAATGTCCCATTAAATTCCATGGGAATTTCGGGAAAAAGCGGGATTTTTTTTTTTTAAATTGTAAAAGAAAAACATCAAAAACCTGAATGGTCTGAATGAGTTGAAATGGTTGGTGTTTAAATTTTTAAAATCGGTCGAGTAATGTTGAAGTAATAACATGTTGAATTGAGAAATGGTATTACGAAATTCCTGGAATTTCATGGAAAACCGGGAATTTTTCCAGTTCGAAAAAGAAATTCGCTTTTTGTCCTGATTAAGAGGAATGATTTGACGGTGGAACGGTTGAAATGCGTTGAAAAATGTGGAAGGAGTAGTCGCCGGAAAAAAGGGTGAAAATAGGGAATTTTTTTAGAACTTGGAAAAATGATAGTTTGAAGTTCCAGAATGTGTTGAAGGTGGAATGGTTTGAATCGGTTGAAGAATGTGGAAATGGTGAAAGTTTGAAAAATGGCCAATTCATTTTGAATGGGAAAAATGTCCGGGAAAACCTAGAATTCTGGGAAATCTGGAAATTTTCGGAATTTGCCAAGGCAAAGCCCGCAATTCCTGAATAGGCTGAATAGTTTGAAGTTGGAACGGTGTGAATCTAATGAAAAATGTGGGAAATGTGGAACTTTGAAGATTGTCCCATTAAATTCCATGGGAATTTCAGAAAAAATTCGGAATTTCGGGAAAAGCGGGAATGGTATGAATAAGTTGAAATGGTTGGTGTTGAAAATTGGTCGAAAAAATGTTGAAGTAGTAACATGTTGAATTCAAAAATTGTATCACGGAATTCCTGGAATTTCGGAGAAAACTGGGAAATTTTCCAGTTATAAAAAAAAAAGTTTTTTGTTCTGGTTAAGAGGAATGATTTGACGGTGGAGCGGTTGAAATGCGTTGAAAAATGTGGAAGGAGTAGTCGCCGGAAAAAAAAACACTGGAAATAGGGCTTTGGAAAAGCAGGAATTCAGGAAAATTCGGTAATTTTTAAGAATTTGGAAAAATGATAGTTTGAAGTTCCAGAATGTGTTGAAGGTGGAATGGTTTGAATCGGTTGAAGAATGTGGAAATGGTGAAAGTTTGAAAAATGGCCAATTCATTTTGAATGGAAAACCTGGAATTCTGGGAAATCTGGAAATTTTCGGAATTTGTCAAGGGAAAGCCCGTGATTCCTGAATAGGCTGAACAGTTTGAAGATGGAACGGTGTGAATCAAATTAAAAATGTGGGAAATGTGGAACTTTGAAGAATGTCCCATTAAATTCCATGGGAATTTCGGGAAAAAGCTGATTTTTTTTTTAAATTGTAAAAAAAACAAACATCAAAAACCTGAATGGTCTGAATGAGTTGAAATGGTTGGTGTTTAAATTTTTAAAATCGGTCGAGTAATGTTGAAGTAATAACATGTTAAATTGAGAAATGGTATTACGAAATTCCTGGAATTTCATGGAAAATCGGGAATTTTTCCGGTTCGAAAAACAAATTCGCTTTTTGTCCTGATTAAGAGGAATAATTTGACGGTGGAACGGTTGAAATGCGTTGAAAAATGTGGAAGGAGTAGTCGCCGGAAAAAAGGGTGAAAATAGGGAATTTTTTTGGAACTTTGAAAACTGATAGTTTGAAGTTCCAGAATGTGTTGAAGGTGGAATGGTTTGAATCGGTTGAAGAATGTGGAAATGGTGAAAGTTTGTAAAATGGCCAATTCATTTTGAATGGGAAAAATGTCCCGGAAAACCTAGAATTCTGGGAAATCTGGAAATTTTCGGAATTTACCAAGGCAAAGCCCGCAATTCCTGAATAGGCTGAATAGTTTGAAGTTGGAACGGTGTGAATCTAATGAAAAATGTGGGAAATGTGGAACTTTGAAGATTGTCCCATTAAATTCCATGGGAATTTCAGAAAAAATTCGGAATTTCGGGAAAAGCGGGAATGGTATGAATAAGTTGAAATGGTTGGTGTTGAAAATTGGTCGAAAAAATGTTGAAGTAGTAACATGTTGAATTCAAAAATGGTATTACGGAATTCCTGGAATTTCGGAGAAAACTGGGAAATTTTCCAGTTCGAAAAAAAAAAGTTTTTTGTTCTGATTAAGAGGAATGATTTGACGGTGGAGCGGTTGAAATGCGTTGAAAAATGTGGAAGGAGTAGTCGCCGGAAAAAAAAAGACTGGAAATAGGGCTTTGGAAAAGCAGGAATTCAGGAAAATCCTGATTGATTGATTGATTGAAAATTCGGTAATTTTTAAGAACTTGGAAAAATGATTTGAAGTTCCAGAATGTGTTGAAGGTGGAATGGTTTGAATCGGTTGAAGAATGTGGAAATGGTGAAAGTTTGAAAAATGGCCAATTCATTTTGAATGGAAAACCTGGAATTTTGGGAAATCTGGAAATTTTCGGAATTTGTCAAGGGAAAGCCCGTGATTCCTGAATAAGCTGAACAGTTTGAAGATGGAACGGTGTGAATTGAATTAAAAATGTGGGAAATGTGGGACTTTGAAGAATGTCCCATTAAATTCCATGGGAATTTCGGGAAAAAGCGGGATTTTTTTAAAAAAAATTGTAAAAGAAAAACATCAAAAACCTGAATGGTCTGAATGAGTTGAAATGGTTGGTGTTTTAAATTTTTAAAATCAGTCGAGTAATGTTGAAGTAATAACATGTTGAATTGAGAAATGGTTTTACGAAATTCCTGGAATTTCATGGAAAACCGGGAATTTTTCCAGTTCGAAAAAGAAATTCGCTTTTTGTCCTGATTAAGAGGAATAATTTGACGGTGGAACGGTTGAAATGCGTTGAAAAATGTGGAAGGAGTAGTCGCCGGAAAAAAGGGTGAAAATAGGGAATTTTTTTGGAACTTGGAAAACTGATAGTTTGAAGTTCCAGAATGTGTTGAAGGTGGAATGGTTTGAATCGGTTGAAGAATGTGGAAGTGGTGAAAGTTTGAAAAATGGCCAATTCATTTTGAATGGGAAAAATGTCCCGGAAAACCTAGAATTCTGGGAAATCTGGAAATTTTTGGAATTTACCAAGGCAAAGCCCGCAATTCCTGAATAGGCTGAATAGTTTGAAGTTGGAACGGTGTGAATCTAATGAAAATGTGGGAAATGTGGAACTTTGAAGATTGTCCCATTAAATTCCATGGGAATTTCAGAAAAAATTCGGAATTTCGGGAAAAGCGGGAATGGTATGAATAAGTTGAAATGGTTGGTGTGGAAAATTGGTCGAAAAAATGTTGAAGTAGTAACATGTTGAATTCAAAAATGGTATTACGGAATTCCTGGAATTTCGGAGAAAACTGGAAAATTTTCCAGTTCGAAAAAAAAAAGTTTTTTGTTCTGATTAAGAGGAATAATTTGACGGTGGAGCGGTTGAAATGCGTTGAAAAATGTGGAAGGAGTAGTCGCCGGAAAAAAAAAGACTGGAAATAGGGCTTTGGAAAAGCAGGAATTCAGGAAAATCCGGTAATTTTTAAGAACTTGGAAAAATTATAGTTTGAAGTTCCAGAATGTGTTGAAGGTGGAATGGTTTAAATCGGTTGAAGAATGTGGAAATGGTGAAAGTTTGAAAAATGGCCAATTCATTTTCAATGGGAAAAATGTCCCGGGAAACGTAGAATTCTGGGAAATCTGGAAATGTTCGGAATTTGCCAAGGCAAAGCCTGCAATTCCTGAATAGGCTGAATAGTTTGAAGTTGGAACGGTGTGAATCTAATGAAAATGTGGGGAAATGTGGAACTTTGAAGATTGTCCCATTAAATTCCATGGGAATTTCAGAAAAAATTCGGAATTTCGGGAAAAGCGGGAATGGTATGAATAAGTTGAAATGGTTGGTGTTGAAAATTGGTCGAAAAAATGTTGAAGTAGTAACATGTTGAATTCAAAAATGGTATTACGGAATTCCTGGAATTTCGGAGAAAACTGGGAAATTTTCCAGTTCGAAAAAAAAAAGTTTTTTGTTCTGATTAAGAGGAATGATTTGACGGTGGAGCGGTTGAAATGCGTTGTAAAATGTGGAAGGAGTAGTCGCTGGAAAAAAGGGTGAAAATAGGGAATTTTTTTGGAACTTTGAAAACTGATAGTTTGAAGTTCCAGAATGTGTTGAAGGTGGAATGGTTTGAATCGGTTGAAGAATGTGGAAATGGTGAAAGTTTGTAAAATGGCCAATTCATTTTGAATGGGAAAAATGTCCCGGAAAACCTAGAATTCTGGGAAATCTGGAAATTTTCGGAATTTACCAAGGCAAAGCCCGCAATTCCTGAATAGGCTGAATAGTTTGAAGTTGGAACGGTGTGAATCTAATGAAAAATGTGGGAAATGTGGAACTTTGAAGATTGTCCCATTAAATTCCATGGGAATTTCAGAAAAAATTCGGAATTTCGGGAAAAGCGGGAATGGTATGAATAAGTTGAAATGGTTGGTGTTGAAAATTGGTCGAAAAAATGTTGAAGTAGTAACATGTTGAATTCAAAAATGGTATTACGGAATTCCTGGAATTTCGGAGAAAACTGGGAAATTTTCCAGTTCGAAAAAAAAAAGTTTTTTGTTCTGATTAAGAGGAATGATTTGACGGTGGAGCGGTTGAAATGCGTTGAAAAATGTGGAAGGAGTAGTCGCCGGAAAAAAAAAGACTGGAAATAGGGCTTTGGAAAAGCAGGAATTCAGGAAAATCCTGATTGATTGATTGATTGAAAATTCGGTAATTTTTAAGAACTTGGAAAAATGATTTGAAGTTCCAGAATGTGTTGAAGGTGGAATGGTTTGAATCGGTTGAAGAATGTGGAAATGGTGAAAGTTTGAAAAATGGCCAATTCATTTTGAATGGAAAACCTGGAATTTTGGGAAATCTGGAAATTTTCGGAATTTGTCAAGGGAAAGCCCGTGATTCCTGAATAAGCTGAACAGTTTGAAGATGGAACGGTGTGAATTGAATTAAAAATGTGGGAAATGTGGGACTTTGAAGAATGTCCCATTAAATTCCATGGGAATTTCGGGAAAAAGCGGGATTTTTTTAAAAAAAATTGTAAAAGAAAAACATCAAAAACCTGAATGGTCTGAATGAGTTGAAATGGTTGGTGTTTTAAATTTTTAAAATCAGTCGAGTAATGTTGAAGTAATAACATGTTGAATTGAGAAATGGTTTTACGAAATTCCTGGAATTTCATGGAAAACCGGGAATTTTTCCAGTTCGAAAAAGAAATTCGCTTTTTGTCCTGATTAAGAGGAATAATTTGACGGTGGAACGGTTGAAATGCGTTGAAAAATGTGGAAGGAGTAGTCGCCGGAAAAAAGGGTGAAAATAGGGAATTTTTTTGGAACTTGGAAAACTGATAGTTTGAAGTTCCAGAATGTGTTGAAGGTGGAATGGTTTGAATCGGTTGAAGAATGTGGAAGTGGTGAAAGTTTGAAAAATGGCCAATTCATTTTGAATGGGAAAAATGTCCCGGAAAACCTAGAATTCTGGGAAATCTGGAAATTTTTGGAATTTACCAAGGCAAAGCCCGCAATTCCTGAATAGGCTGAATAGTTTGAAGTTGGAACGGTGTGAATCTAATGAAAATGTGGGAAATGTGGAACTTTGAAGATTGTCCCATTAAATTCCATGGGAATTTCAGAAAAAATTCGGAATTTCGGGAAAAGCGGGAATGGTATGAATAAGTTGAAATGGTTGGTGTGGAAAATTGGTCGAAAAAATGTTGAAGTAGTAACATGTTGAATTCAAAAATGGTATTACGGAATTCCTGGAATTTCGGAGAAAACTGGAAAATTTTCCAGTTCGAAAAAAAAAAGTTTTTTGTTCTGATTAAGAGGAATAATTTGACGGTGGAGCGGTTGAAATGCGTTGAAAAATGTGGAAGGAGTAGTCGCCGGAAAAAAAAAGACTGGAAATAGGGCTTTGGAAAAGCAGGAATTCAGGAAAATCCGGTAATTTTTAAGAACTTGGAAAAATTATAGTTTGAAGTTCCAGAATGTGTTGAAGGTGGAATGGTTTAAATCGGTTGAAGAATGTGGAAATGGTGAAAGTTTGAAAAATGGCCAATTCATTTTCAATGGGAAAAATGTCCCGGGAAACGTAGAATTCTGGGAAATCTGGAAATGTTCGGAATTTGCCAAGGCAAAGCCTGCAATTCCTGAATAGGCTGAATAGTTTGAAGTTGGAACGGTGTGAATCTAATGAAAATGTGGGGAAATGTGGAACTTTGAAGATTGTCCCATTAAATTCCATGGGAATTTCAGAAAAAATTCGGAATTTCGGGAAAAGCGGGAATGGTATGAATAAGTTGAAATGGTTGGTGTTGAAAATTGGTCGAAAAAATGTTGAAGTAGTAACATGTTGAATTCAAAAATGGTATTACGGAATTCCTGGAATTTCGGAGAAAACTGGGAAATTTTCCAGTTCGAAAAAAAAAAGTTTTTTGTTCTGATTAAGAGGAATGATTTGACGGTGGAGCGGTTGAAATGCGTTGTAAAATGTGGAAGGAGTAGTTGCCGGGGAAAAAAAGACTGGAAATAGGGCTTTGGAAAAGCAGGAATTCAGGAAAATCCTGATTGATTGATTGATTGAAAATTCGGTAATTTTTAAGAACTTGGAAAAATGATAGTTTTAAGTTCCAGAATGTGTTGAAAGTGGAATGGTTTGAATCGGTTGAAGAATGTGGAAATGGTGAAAGTTTGAAAAATGGCCAATTCATTTTGAATGGAAAACCTGGAATTTTGGGAAATCTGGAAATTTTCGGAATTTTTCAAGGGAAAGCCCGTGATTCCTGAATAGGCTGAACAGTTTGAAGATGGAACGGTGTGAATCGAATTAAAAATGTGGGGAATGTGGAACTTTGAAGAATGTCCCATTAATTTCCATGGGAATTTCGGGAAAAAGCGGATTTTTTTTTTAAAATTGTAAAAAAAAAAAAACATCAAAAACCTGAATGGTCTGAATGAGTTGAAATGGTTGGTGTTTAAATTTTTAAAATCGGTCGAGTAATGTTGAAGTAATAACATGTTGAATTGAGAAATGGTATTATGAAATTCCTGGAATTTCATGGAAAACCGGGAATTTTTCCAGTTCGAAAAACAAATTCGCTTTTTGTCCTGATTAAGAGGAATAATTTGATGGTGGAATGGTTGAAATGCGTTGAAAAATGTGGAAGGAGTAGTCGCCGGAAAAAAGGGTGAAAATAGGGAATTTTTTTGGAACTTGGAAAACTGATAGTTTGAAGTTCCAGAATGTGTTGAAAGTGGAATGGTTTGAATCGGTTGAAGAATGTGGAAATGGTGAAAGTTTGAAAAATGGCCAATTCATTTTGAATGGGAAAAATGTCCCGGAAAACCTGGAATTCTGGGAAATCTGAAAATTTTAACCATAACACTGATATTGACTGTAAAAAGTCGCTCTCGCAATTGTTGGATGTGAATTCAAAGCATAACCAAGCATGCATCACTATAGCTCTTGTCTCAAAGTAGGTGTACTGTCACCACCTGCCACATCACCCCCTGACTTATTTGGTGTTTTTTTGCTGTTTTCCTGTGTGTAGCGTTTTACTTCTTGTCTTGCGCTCCTAATTTTGTTGTTGATTGTCATGTCATGTACGGATGTACTTTGTGGACGCCATCTGCTGCTCCACAAGTTGATGCTGTTGGCACAGTGGTTAAAAAACACTGATCTGGAGGATGCGGATTGCGACTTATCTCGGTAAGATCAGCTCGCTAACAGAAAAGAGAGCCAGTTGTGTGAAAAACTACCAAAGCAGTGAAGTTGGCACGTTGTGTAATTCCTGAATAAAAACAGAACACAATGATTTGCAAATCCTTTTCAACTTATATTCTATTGATTAGACTGCAAAGACAAGATATTTCATGTTCAAACTGAGAAACTTCTTTTTTTTTGCAAATAATCATTAACTTAGAATTTAAAGGTGCCAAAACATTGCAAAAAAGTTGGCACAGGGGAATTTTTACCACTGTGTTACATGGCCTTTCCTTTTAACAACACTCAGTAAAGGTTTGGGAACTGAGGAGACACATTTTTTAAGCTTCTCAGGTGGAATTCTTTCCCATTCTTGCTTGATGTACAGCTTAAGTTGTTCAACAGTCCGGGGGTCTCCGTTGTCATATTTTAGGCTTCATAGTGGGCCACACATTGTCAATGTGAGACAGGTCTAGACTACAGCAAAACAGGCCCAAAGCATAATACTACCACCACCATGCTTGACGGTAGGTGTGGTGTTCCTTTTGTCCTCCAAACATATTGCTGGGTATTGTGGCCAAACAGCTCAATTTTTGTTTCATCCGACCACAGAACTTTCCTCCAGAAGGTCTTATCTTTGTGCATGTGATGTCATTTACTTTATTTTTTCCCCACTGTATATAATTTAACGTGCATTTTTTTATAACTGAACCCAGATAGCCTTTGAGAGGTACTTATTTATCTGGACTGTGCAACAACTGCTTCCTGTAAGCCATGTTTTAAAGCGAGGCTGCGGGAAGAACCCATCAATTTTCCACAGTTTATTTAAATCTCGATGGTGTTCCAAGTTTCACTTTGGATTTGATGAAGTGGTTTTTACATTTTCAAGTTGAAGGAAGACCTCATTAAATTCCAATCTGTATAACGCAGCCAAGGCTGATATTTCTATTGTTTATTATTAGTTACTGTATAGTGTAAAGTGTCATCTCAGCAAACCATGATCTTTTACCACAAACTAAAAACAATGAGCGCTCCGTCAGTTGTTGTGTAGCTTCATGTGCACCTAAAGGACAAATTACCCGATTTGAAATGAAATTAAATGAGTTTATTTGGGTCATATAATGTGTGATCAATTTAACAGCACAGATTATACATATTTAACAATCATACACACACAAAAAGACAAAGAATGAGCGAAAAAGGAATAGGCTGAAGCCAAGGCTTATATTTCCCTATCCTATACATTCACTGAATTTTAGATTGCCTGGAACATCAACGTTTAAAAAATCAATGGGATGAAAGTAATCGTTGCTATATTTTATAATTTTCCATTATTTCACCTTTCAAGGCTTTCTTAAACCTTAACAAAGAAGTACATGTCTTCAACTCATCACTGAGCTTGTTGCACCATTTAACTCCTAACACTGAAATATATTTGTATTTTATATTCTTACGTTACATACTTCATAAATCAATATCCCCCCGTAAATGATAGTTTTCTCCTCTTTAATTGAAATAAGCTAAGAATACAAGCTGGAAGGCTGTTGTTCTTTACTCCAAACACAAATTCCATTGTTCTTAAAAACACAATATCCGAAAATGTTAACACATTAGAACTTCTGAGTAATGGATTGGCAGGTTCATGGTAGCACGCTTTGTGTATTATTCTAATGACCCTTTTTTGAAGTTTAATTATTGGGTCTTTGTTTTTTTTTATAAACATTTCCCCAAACTTCAACACAAAATAAAATAATAATATAACTGTGGAGGGGGGGCGTGGTCTGCGGGCCTGCCGCGGAGCGGGGTGTGTAAGGACCGGCCTCGAAGCACAGCTGACAGGTGATTGGATTACCCAGCTGGGGCTGATCATCCAATCACCTGCCATGCTTATTAGCAGCAGCTGGGCCGAGACACAGTCGTTGGAGTCGGGGTTGCTGAGCGGACGCGCACTGGACCTTGTGAGAGAAAGGAAGACCAGAGAAACTGGAAAGTTGGGTGTGTTTTTCCTGCCAAATAAAAGGACATTGCTAACACCAGACATCCGGGCTATCGTGGGGGGTTTGTCGGCATCAAGTGAACCCACGGGAGGAAGACTTCCACAATAACATACGCAGACATTTCTTATTCAGCGTGTGTCTTACGTTATAAAGAATAGCAATGGATTTGGATATTTTTCCCTTTAAATATTCAATCTGTGGTTTCCAACATAATTTATGATCGATTATTATTGCCAAGAACTTAGTTCCATATACTCTATCCATTCCCACTTGATTTCGTTTACCCTATTTTTCAGACTATAAGTTGCAGTTTTTTTCATAGTTTGGCCGGGGGTGCGACTTATACTCAGGAGCGACTTATGTGTGAAATTATTAACACATTACCGTAAAATGTCCAATAATATTATTGATGTCATTCACGTAAGAGACTAGACGTATAAGATTTCATGGGATTTAGCGATTAGGAGTGACAGATTGTTTGGTAAACGTATAGCATGTTCTATATGTTATAGTTATTTGAATGACTCTTACCATAATATGTTACGTTAAAGGCCTACTGAAATGATTTTTTAAAATTTAAACGGGGATAGCAGATCCATTCTTTGTGTCATACTTGATCATTTTGCGATATTGCCATATTTTTGCTGAAAGGATTTAGTAGAGAACATCGACGATAAAGTTCGCAACTTTTGGTCGCTGATAAAAAAAGCCTTGCCTGTAGCGGAAGTAGCGTGACGTCACAGGTTGAAAGGCTCCTCACATTGTTTACACCAGCAGCGAGAGAGATTCGGACCGAGAAAGCGACGATTACCCCATTAATTTGAGCCAGGATGAAAGATTTGTGGATGAGGAACGTTAGAGTGAAGGACTAGAATGCAGTGCAAGACATATCTTTTTTCGCTCTGACCGTAACTTAGGTACAAGCTGGCTCATTGGATTCCACACTCTCTCCTTTTTCTATTGTGGATCACGGATTTGTATTTTAAACCACCTGGGATACTATATCCTCTTGAAAATGAGAGTCGAGAACGCAAAATGGACATTCACAGTGACTTTTATCTCCAAGACAATACATGGGCGAAACACTTTAGCTACGGAGCTAACGTGATAGCATCGTGCTTAACTGCAGATAGAAACAAAATAAATAAACCCCTGACTGGAAGGATAGACAGAAGATCAACAATACTATTAAACCATGGACATGTAACTACACGGTTAATGCTTTCCAGCCTGGCGAAGCTTAACAATGCTGTTGCTAACGACGCCGTTGAAGCTAACTTAGCAACCGGACCTCACAGAGCTATGCTAAAAACATTAGCTATCCACCTCAGCCAGCCAGCCCTCATCTGCTCATCAACACCCGTGCTCACCTGCGATCCAGCGATCGACAGAAGGACGAAGGACTTCACCCGATCATCCGTGCGGTTGGCGGCTAGCGGCGGCTAGCGGCGGCTAGCGGCGGCTAGCGCGTCTGCTATCCAAGTCAAAGTCTTCCTGGTTGTGTTGCTGCAGCCAGCCGCTAATACACCGATCCCACCTACAGCTTTCTTCTTTGCAGTCTTCATTGTTCATTAAACAAATTGCAAAAGATTCACCAACACAGATGTCCAGAATACTGTGGAATTTTGAGATGAAAACAGAGTTTTTTGTATTGGATGCAATGGGTTCCGAATACTTCCGTTGAACTATTGACGTCACGTGCATACGTCATCATACATAGAAGTTTTTCAACCGGAAGTTTAGCGGGAAATTTAAAATGTCACTTTATAAGTTAACCCGGCCGTATTGGCATGTGTTGCAATGTTAAGATTTCATCATTGATATATAAACTATCAGACTGCGTGCTCGCTAGTAGTGGCTTTCAGTAGGACTTTAACATAGCAGTTGGTTATTTATGCCTCATATAACGTACACTTATTCAGCCTGTTGTTCACTATTCTTTACACATTTTAAATTGCCTTTCAAATGTCTATTCTTGCTGTTGGCTTTCATCAAATACATTTCCCCCCAAAAATGCGACTTATACTCCAGTGCGACTTATATATGTTTTTTTCCTTCTTTATTATGCATTTTCGCCCGGTGCGACTTATACTCCGAAACCGACGGTAAATGTCGCTTCACAATTTGTCCTTGCACCACTAAACACCATGAATATAGTTTTCTTATCATTTAATGATAACTTATCAATATCAAACCATTTTTTTAGCTGAATCAACTCAACCTCTAATTAAAAAATGAAACTCGGTTGACAGTAAAAAGTCGTTGTCGCAATTGTTGGATATGACTTTAAAGCATAACCAAGCATGCATCAGTATAGCTCTTGTCTCAAAGTAGGTGTACTGTCACCACCTGTCACGTCACGCCCTGACTTATTTGGAGTTTTTTTGCTGTTTTCCTGTGTGTAGTGTTTTACTTCTTGTCTTCCGCTATTATTTTAATGGCTTTTTCTCTTTTTTTGGTATTTTCCTGTAGCAGTTTCATGTCTTCCTTTGAGCGATATTTCCCGCATCTACTTTGTTTTAGCATTCAAGAATATTTCAGTTGTTTTTATCCTTCTTTGTGGGGACATTGTTGATTGTCATGTCATGTTCGGATGTACATTGTGGACGCCGTCTTGGCTCCACAGTAAGTCTTTGCTGTCGTCCAGCATTCTGTTTTTGTTTACTTTGCAGCCAGTTCAGTTTTAGTTTGGTTCTGCATAGCCTTCCCTAAACTTCAATGCCTTTTCTTAGGGGCACTCACCTTTTGTTTATTTTTGGTTTAAGCATTAGATACCTTTTAACCTGCACGCTGCCTCCCACTGTTTCCAACATCTACGAAGCAATTAGCTACCGGCTGCCACCTACTGACATGGAAGAGTATTACACGGTTACTCTGCCGAGCTCTAGACAGCACCGACACTCAACAACAACACATCATTTGCAGACTATAGTTACTGCTTTGTAAAAAATATTTATAACCCTAATAGGTGAAATTAGATAATCTCCCACGGCACACCAGACTGTATCTCACGGCACACTTGTGTGCCGCGGCACACAAGTGTGCCGCGGCACAGTGGTTGAAAAACACTGCCCTAGAGAAATTGTTAATGCCGGGTGCGGCGTGTCTAATTAATGCTATTGAAAGGGAAAAATCCACCTGGGATAACATCGAGCATCCACAATAGCGAGCTGTCATGTGACGTGTTGCATTCACATATTGTCTGCTGCAAGGTGAGTGAAAAGCCTTGCTTAATAGAACATTTCATTTGTGTGCTTTTGTCAGGGGAGGGAGGGGGGGGGGGGATACAAAAAAACTGTCTAAATTGAGTTTGTGGCGCGCGGAGAGGCTGTGGGAAGACTACAATAAAAGTCTTTTTAAATCACGGCCAGCTGGAAGTAGAAAGGCGAATTGTGCTTTATAATATTGGCTTTGCGGAAGGCGATTTGTGCTCCTCTCAAGGACACGTCTTCAGTCGAGCTCCTATAGAGACGAGACGTTCTAGACCTTTCATTATTGTTATTTATCAGTCTTCTATTCTCTCAAATGTGAGCATGGCAGATGTGCGACATTAGGCTTTTAATTGAGAACAGCTTAGAATGGGTACAACTTTGAGTTTACAGCACTTTTCGCCATCCATCCATCCATTGCTGGAGCCTATCCCAGCTGCATTCAGGCAGAAGGCGGGGTACACCCTAGACAAGTCGCCACCTCATTGCCGGACCAACACAGAGAGCATTCAAACTCACATTAGGGACAATTTAGTGTTAAAAAAATAATATAAATAGGGGGAGGGGGTGTTGTATCCTGCTTAGTTACATTTTTCAACCCCCAAAATAAATTGAGAACACCACCTTATGTTACAATTAGTGGTTTTAACACAATTTTTAAAGTGTCCATGTTTTTCACAATTACTAATTGTATTGAATAAAAATTCCTCGTCGGCCCGAGGAGTTTATCTGGCGTTCATGACTTGTCACTCACTGCTATCTCCTTGTGCGCTGACACAAAAACAGTTCAAGAATTAGAAGTGGCCGTGCCAGAGTAGGACGTCAATGCAGAGAGAGAAACAATATTTAAGTAGATGAAGCCATTTTTGGTTGAAATGCGTTGAAAAATGTGGAAGGAGTAGTCGCCGGAAAAAAGGGTGGAAATAGGGCTTTGGAAAAGCAGGAATTCGGGAAAATCCGGGAATTTTTTGGAACTTGGAAAAATGATAGTTTGCAGTTCCAGAATATGTTGAAGGTGGAAATGGGGAAAGTTTGAAAAATGTCCCGGGAGACCTGGAATTCTGGGAAATCTGGAAATTTTCGGAATTTGTCAAGGGAAAGCCCGCGATTCCTGAATAGGCTGAACAGTTTGAAGTTGGAACGGTTTGAATCAACTGAAAAATGTGGGAAATGTGGAACTTTGAATAATGTCCCATTAAATTCCATGGGAATTTCAGAAAAAAATCGGAATTTCAGGAAAAGCGGGAATGGTATGAATAAGTTGAAATGGTTGGTGTTGAAATTTTTCAAAATCAGTCGAGAAATGTTGAAGTAGTAACATGTTGAATTCAAAAATGGTATTACGGAATTCCTGGAATTTCGGAGAAAACCGGGAATTTTTCCAGTTCGAAAAAAAATAATATTTTTTTGTTCTGATTAAGAGGAATGATTTGACGGTGGAGCGGTTGAAATGCGTTGAAAAATGTGGAAGGAGTAGTCGCCGGAAAAAAAGACTGGAAATATGGCTTTGGAAAAGCAGGAATTCAGGAAAATCTGGGAATTTTTACGAACTTGGAATAATGATAGTTTGAAATTCCAGAATGTGTTGAAGGTGGAATGGTTTGAATCGGTTGAAGAATGTGGAAATGGTGAAAGTTTGAAAAATGGCCAATTCATTTTGAATGGGAAAAATGTCCCGGAAAACCTGAAATTCTGGGAAATTTGGAAATTTGTCAAGGGAAAGCCCGTGATTCCTGAATAGGCCGAGTTGCAACGGTGTGAATCAAGTAAAAAATGTGGGAAATGTGGAAATTTGAAGAATGTCCAATTAAATTCCATGGGAATTTCGGGAAAAAGCGGGATTTTTTTTTAAAAATTGTAAAAAAAAAAACAAAAAAAACCTGAATGGTCTGAATGAGTTGAAATGGTTGGTGTTTAAATTTTTAAAATCGGTCGAGTAATGTTGAAGTAATAACATGTTGAATTGACAAATGGTATTACGAAATTCCTGGAATTTCATGGAAAACCGTGAATGTTTCCAGTTCGAAAAACAAATTTGGTTTTTGTCCTGATTAAGAGGAATGATTTGACGGTGGAACGGTTGAAATGCGTTGAAAAATGTGGAAGGAGTAGTCGCCGGAAAAAAGGGTGAAAATAGGGAATTTTTGGGAACTTGGAAAAATGATAGTGTGAAGTTCCAGAATGTGTTGAAGGTGGAATGGTTTGAATCGGTTGAAGAATGTGGAAATGGTGAAAGTTTGAAAAATGGCCAATTCATTTTGAATGGGAAAAATGTCCCGGAATTCGGGAAAATCTGGAAATTTTCTGAATTTGTCAAGGGAAAGCCTGCGATTCCTGAACAGTTTGAAGTTGGAGCGGTTTGAATCAAATGAAAAATGTGGGAAATGTGGAACTTTGAAGAATGTCCCATCAAATTCCATGGGAATTTCAGAAAAAATTGGGAAAAGCAGGAATTTTTTTTGAAAATGTAAAAACAACTTGAATGGTATGAATAAGTTGAAATGGTTGGTGTTGAAGTTTTTCAAAATCGGTCGAGAAATGTTGAAGTAGTAACATGTTGAATTGAGAAATGGTATTACGGAATTCCTGGAATTTCAGAGAAAACCGGGAATTTTCCCAGTTCGAAAAACAAATTAGTTTTTTGTCCTGATTAAGAGGAATGGTTTGATGGTAGAGCAGTTGAAATGCGTTGAAAAATGTGGAAGGAGTAGTCGCCAGAAACAAGGGTTGAAATAGGGCTTCGGAAAAGCAGGAATTTGGGAAAATCCGGGAATTTTTTGGAACTTGGAAAAATGATCATTTGAAGTTCCAGAATGTGTTGAAGGTGGAATGGTTTGAATTGGTTGAAGAATGTGGAAATGGTGAAAGTTTGAAAAATGGGCAATTCATTTTGAATGGGAAAAATGTCCCGGAAAACCTGGAATTCTGGGAATCTTCTGAATTTTTCAAGAGAAAGCCCGCGATTCCTGAATAGGCTGAACAGTTTGAAGTTGGAACGGTTTGAATCAACTGAAAAATGTGGGAAATGTGGAATGTTGAAGAATGTCCCATTAAATTCCATGGGAATTTCAGAAAAAAATGAGAATTTCAGGAAAAGGGGGAATTTTTTTTTAAATTGTAAAAAAAAAACAAAAAAAAACTTGAATGGTCTGAATGAGTTGAAATGGTTGGTGTTGAAATTTTAAAAATTGGTCGAGTAATGTTGAAGTAATAACATGTTAAATTGAGAAATGGTATTACGGAATTCCTGGAATTTCATGGAAAACTGGGAATTTTTCCAGTTCGAAAAACAAATTTGTTTTTTGTGCTGATTAAAAGGAATGATTTGACGGTGGAACGGTTGAAATGCATTGAAAAATGTGGAAGGAGTAGTCGCTGGAAAAAAGGGTGAAAATAGGAAAATTTTTGGAACTCGGATAAAGGATAGTTTGAAGTTAATGAATGTGTTGAAGGTGGAATGGTTTGAATCGGTTGAAGAATGTGGAAATGGTGAAAGTTTGAAAAATGGCCAATTCATTTTGAATGGGAAAAATGTCCCGGAAAACCTAGAAATCTGGGAAAATGGTAAAAAAAAAACTAAACTTGAATGGTCTGAATGAGTTGAAATGGTTGGTGTTTAAATTTTTCAAATCGGTCGAGAAATGTTGAAGTAGTAACATGTTGAATTGAGAAATGGTATTACGGAATTCCTGGAATTTCGGAGAAAACCGGGAATTTTTGCAGTTTGAAAAACTAATTTGTTTTTTGTCCTGATTAAGAGGAATTATTTGACGATAGAGCGGTTGAAATGCGTTGAAAAATGTGGAAGGAGTAAGGGCGGAAATGGGGCTTTGGAAAAGCAGGAATTCGGGAAAATCCGGGAATTTTTTGGAACTTGGAAAAATGATAGTTTGAAGTTCCAGAATATGTTGAAGGTGGAATGGTTTGAATCGGTTGAAGAATGTGGAAATGGTGAAAGTTTGAAAAATGGCCAATTCATTTTGAATGGAAAAAATGTCCCGGAAAACCTGGAATTCCGGGAAATCTGGAAATTTGTCAAGGGAAAGCCTGCGATTCCTGAATAGGCTGAACAGTTTGAAGTTAAAATGGTTTGAACCAAATTAAAAATGTGGGAAATGTGGAACTTTGAAGAATGTCCCATTAAATTCCATGGGAATTTCAGAAAAAAATGTGAATTTCGGGAAAAGCGGAAATATTTTTTTTAAAATGGTATAAAAAAAAAACTTGCATGGTATAAATAAGTTGAAATGGTTGGTGTTGAAATTTTTTAAATTGGTCGAGAAATGTTGAAGTAGTGATATTATTACGGAATTTCGGGAAAACCAGTAATTTTTTCAGTTCGAAAAACAAATTAGTTTTTTGTACTGATTAAGAGGAATGATTTGAAGGTGGAACGGTTGAAATGCGTTGAAAAATGTGGAAGGAGTAGTCGCCGAAAAAAAGGGTGGAAACGGGGCTTTGGAAAAGCAGAAATTCTGGAAAATCCTGGAATTTTTTTTACTTGGAAAAATGTTTGAATGCACAGAATGGTGGAATGGTTTGAGTCGGTTAAGAAATGTGGAAATTGGAAAAATGTCCCAGAAAACCTGGAATTCTGGGAAAACCTGGGATTTTTTTGAATTTGTCAAGGGAAAGCCCACGATTCCCGAATAGACTGAACACTTTGAAGTTGGAATCGGTTGAAAAATGTGGAAGGTAGAGCGTGCCACAATCTGGAGAAGAAGAGGAAGAATAAATAGATTCATTTTGGTGTAGAAAACCATACGTGGGAATGCTTTGGAGCATTCACACAATTACAAAAGACGCACTCAAACAGGAGTGGAAGAACAAGAAAACACACTTACAAGGAGTGGAGAAAAACATCAGTACAACGAGGGCAGAGCCACTGGAATAGGTATGTCCGGACGCCAACAAAGAGTGATGCTCACGACAAGTAGAGTAGAAAATGTCCTTGGTGAAAGTGGAACATCGGGTAATCAACTGAGGACCCTAAAGTAGGCCAGGTCCGAAATAGGCTGCAGGTGTGCGAGAGTGGCTCCTCCCCAGAAACAGGTACTGCAAAGGAAAGCAGGAAAACACCACCACACCAGGACCAAGACCATAATAACGTTTTTTTTAATTAAATGTGCTTTTTTGTGTGCTACAGTTTGTATGTGTAAAGTTAAAGTTAAGTTAAAGTACCAATGATTGTCACACACACACTAGGTGTGGTGAAATTTGTCCTCTGCATTTGACCCATCCCCTTGCTCACTCCCTGGGAGGTGAGGGGAGCAGTGAGCAGCAGCAGTGGCCGCGCTCGGGAATCATTTTTGGTGATTTAACCCCCAATTCCAACCCTTGATGCTGAGTGCCAAGCAGGGAGGTAATGGGTCCCAGTTTTATAGTCTTTGGTATGACTCGGCCGGGGTTTTGAACTCACGACCTTCCAGTCTTAGGGCGGACACTCTAACCACCAGGCCACTGAGCAGGTATAATATAACATATATATATATATATATATATATATATATATATATATATATATATATATATATATATATATATATATATATATATATATATATATATATATATATATATTTATATATGTTATATATATATATACATATATATATATATATATATATATATATATATATATATATATATATATATATATATATATATATATATATATATATACATACATACATACATACATACATACATACATATATATATATATATATATATATATATATATATATATATATATATATATATATATATATATATATATATATATACAGAGTGTATTTAGCCTAAATATTTTCTTCAAATAAGATTGACGTCGTCATTTAGTTTGCATTTTTGCCGCTTTCCAAATCTGTTATGTGTTTCAAAGGGTTATGCTCTGTAGTTATGCATTTTAAATCTGTTTTACTTAACTAACTTTGTGGGAGGGAATAGAATCTGCAAGTAATATAAGTTGAAAATAAACACATGCTCATAAATTAGTTTGTTTCTAAATATTGTGCAATTTAAACAAGAATAGTTTTGACTATACAGTATCATTTGTAGGATTGCAGCTACCGTATTGTTCGGAGTATAAGTCGCACCGGAGTATAAGTCGCACTTGTTGAAAATGCATAATAAAGAAGGAAAAAAACATATAAGTCGCACTGTGTTAATTCCACGACTGTATATATCGGTATCGGTTGATATCGGAATCGGTAATTAAGAGTCGGACAATATCGGAATATCGGATATCAGCAAAAAAGCCATTATCGGACATCTCTACCGAATACGATTCATTAGTATCGCGGTACTATACTAACACTGGTATACCGTAATACCCTAGTCTGAATAGTTACAAATGTACGAAAGAACGACTTTAAGACGTAGACATTTGTTGTGTTGATAAATACCGTATTTTTCGGAGTATAAGTCGCACTGGAGTATAAGTCGCACCTGCCGAAAATGCATAATAAGGAAGGAAAAAAACATATATAAGTCGCACTGGAGTATAAGTCGCATTTTTTGGGTAAATGTATTTGATAAAATCCAACAGCAAGAATAGACATTTGAAAGGCAATTTAAAATGTCTAAAGAATAGTGAACAACAGGCTGAATAAGTGTACGTTATATGAGGCATAAATAACCAACTGCTATGTTAACGTAACATATTATGGTAAGAGTCATTCAAATAACTATAACATATAGAACATGCTAAAAGTTTACCAAACAATCTGTCACTCCTAATCGCTAAATCCCATGAAATCTTATACGTCTAGTCTCTTACGTGAATGACATCAATAATATTTGATATTTTACGCTAATGTGTTAATCATTTCACACATAAGTCGCTCCTGAGTATAAGTCGCACCCCCGGCCAAACTATGAAAAAAACTGCGACTTATAGTCAGAAAAATACAGTATATGGATTATTTAATAATTGAGTCATCCATCAATTAGTTTCTTTAATTAATCGAGTAAGCGGATAAAGCACACATTATAGCCTTGGTGTGTCAGGAAAATACTTGTAAGAGGCAACCGTTTCTCTGCTTGTCATAACCTTCAAAAACTGCACTTCAAACTTGAATGCATGAATATATATATAAATATATTTTTTTGTTCACGGCCACACAGATCACAGCACCGCTCTCAAGTGCAGAAACTATATTTGCGTATATAAAGTTCCGGGAACTCCATGTGGTTTGGATTTAATACATTTTATTTATACTCATTAAACGAGTCATCGAAGGAACAGAAAACAAACCGAAGCTTTTTTCTAATCAAAACAATCAATTAGGGCTGCAACTAACGATTCATTTGATAATCGATTAATCTGTCGATTATTACTTCGATTAATAATCGGATAAAAGAGACAAACTACATGTCTATCCTTTCCAGTATTTTATTGGGAAAAAAACAGCATACTGGCACCATACTTATTTTGATGATTGTTTCTCAGCTGTTTGTAAATGTTGCAGTTTATAAATAAAGGTTTATTAAAGGCCTACTGAAATGCGATTTTCTTATTTAAACGGGGATAGCAGATCCATTCTATGTGTCATACTTGATCATTTTGCGATATTGCCATATTTTTGCTGTAAGGATTTAGTAGAGAACATCGACGATAAAGTTCGCAACTTTTGGTCGCTGATAAAAAAGCCTTGCCTGTAGCGGAAGTAGCGTGACGTCACAGGTTGTGGAGCTCCTCACATGTGCACATTGTTTACAATCATGGCCACCAGCAGCGAGAGCGATTCAGACCGAGAAAGCGACGATTTCCCCATTAATTTGAGCGAGGATGAAAGATTTGTGGATGAGGAAAGTGAGAGTGAAGGACTAGAGGGCAGTGGAAGCGATTCAGATAGGGAAGATGCTGTGAGAGGCGGGTGGGACCTGATATTCAGCTGGGAATGACTAAAACAGTAAATAAACACAAGACATATATATACTCTATTAGCCACAACACAACCAGGCTTATATTTAATATGCCACAAATTAATCCCGCATAACAAACACCTCCCCCCTCCCGTCCATATAACCCGCCAATACAAATCAAACACCCGCACAACACACTCAATCCCACATCCCAAAGTACCGTGCACCTCCCCAAAGTTCATACAGCACATATATTTCCCCGTGACATGCACATAGCGGCACGCACGTACGGGCAAGCGATCAAATGTTTGGAAGCCGCAGCTGCGTACTCACGATACCACGTATCCAACTCAAAGTCCTCCTGGTAAGAGTCTCTGTTGTCCCAGTTCCCCACAGGCCAATGGTAAAGCTTGACTGTCATCTTTCGGGAATGTAAACAATGAATCATCGGCTGTGGTTGTGTTGCTGCAGCCGACCGCTAATACACCGCTTCCCACCTACAGCTTTCTTCTTTGCTGTCTCCATTGTTCATTGAACAAATTGCAAAAGATTCACCAACACAGATGTCCAGAATACTGTGGAATTTTGCGATGAAAACAGACGACTTAATAGCTGGCCACAATGCTGTCCCAAAATGTCCGCTACAATCCGTGACGTCACGCGCAGGCGTCATCATACCGAGACGTTTTCAGCAGGATATAAAATTGCACTTTAGTAAGCTAACCTGGCCGTATTGGCATGTGTTGCAATGTTAAGATTTCATCATTGATGTATAAACTATCAGACTGCGTGGTCGCTAGTAGTGGCTTTCAGTAGGCCTTTAATAAAAAAAAATAATAATAAAAAATAAATAACTAAATAAATGCGCATAGCATAGATCCAACAAATACATGACTAATTTAATCGCCAACTATTTTTATAATCGATTTTAATGGATTAGTTGTTGCAGCCCTAGTTTCATCACTCGTGTATACTTGAGTTGTTTGCCACCTCCCCTGCAAGATAAATGAAGCAGCGTTAATATAGTCGCACTTCTTGGGCATCCTGTCTCCCGGTGTGTATAAATTCAACAGAAGTGCTTCTCAAGGTCTTTTAAATGTTTTCTATTCACCGCGTTCAATTATTCATGCTCTTATTCGCCGTAATTTTTTTGTCACTGATTTTCCCCTCCATCCTTTTCTTTAAATTATGAATGCGCCGCTCCCCTTCGCCAGGCGCCCTGGAAGCACTCATTCAGTCGCCTTGTATAACTCATAACACCGCGGCCAAAACGGCAGGCGAGCTGCAATTTATTCCCCGTTTCCCAGCCCCTCTCCTGTAAAGCTTTATCTCCGATTTCATGTGTCTCCTAAGTGGGCGGCGGCAAAGCATTCCAACAAAGTGCTTCACTTTGATTTACACTCTTGACAGCCGCCTGACGCGGTGGGAGGATGCCGTAAATGACAATGCTCACACCAGCCATCGGGAGGTTGAACAATCCTCGTCTTCATCCGCCCGCTGCTCCCGCTGTCAGTAAACAAGAAGTTGTTGTTTAACAACAAGTGGAGGTCGGGGTACGCAGGGGGGGTTTTATACCTGTCACTCTGTGACCTCAATCACCAGCAAGCATATTGCTGGGAAACAAAAGGCTAATTGGATTTAGAGACTTTCCAGTTTGTTGGCGCTCTTAATTTGACCTTTCCACCCCACCCCGACAAAGACTGATTGATTGATTGATTGAGACTTTTATTAGTAGGTTGCACAGTGAAGTACATATTCCGTACAATTGACCACTAAATGGTAACACCCCAATAAGTTTTTCAACTTGTTTAAGTCGGGGTCCACTTAATTTGATTCATGATACAGATATATTCTATCATATATACCAGACCTGGGCATTCTGCGGCCCGCGGGCCGCATCCGGCCCTTTGTGCGTCCCTGTCCGGCCCGCGTGAGGCCAATTATAAATTACAAAATACATTTTTAAAAGTATCTATGTCGAGTGTGCAATACAACGGTGCTGCTTTTGTTTTGAAAATCGTTATATGTATTACTTCCGTGTGGACGTCTGCGCGTGCGTGATTGTGAGTGAATGTGAACAGCTGCAATCATTAATTACAAAATAAAGTTGAAAAAACATCTATGTCGTGCGCGCAATACAACTGTGCTGCTTTTATTTTGAAAAGTATTATTTATGGGCGTGCGTCCGTGTGTAACCTGCGAGTGAAGGTGCACATGCAGCGACAAGTGATGCACGCTTTACACCCGAGACGCTAAAAAGAGAAAAGTTGATGAAGAATGGCGTGTTTCCAACAAGACATGGACTGCCAAGCAACGTTCCCTCTAAGGTGCGCGCCTGCGCAATTGCGCACTGCTCAAGCGTCCGCTGCGCGCAGCAAATATATGCCGCGCACCAAATCAAATCACATCTGAATTCTAAACAAAATAAACATATTTATTCTATGTAATTTTGCAATGCAACTCTGAGTGACAGTGACAACAAGCGGCCCTAATGGTGTTCGTCAACACCGTTCAATTGAACACCGTTCAATTATTGTAACGTCTATCGAGATGCTTCGAGGACAGGAATTATATCCATCACTTTATTGAGCAAAACTGTTTATATTCGGACATAACCACACCAAAAACATAAGTAAAACACTTCTATCTGGAAAAACTAGTCATTTTCTGCCGTACAAACCAGGCCAAAACCAACTTGTCATCTGTCACCAACATGCATAGCACTAAACCACTGGTGCGTTTATGGCCACACAAAAAGTTGGACAACTCAAACACCACACAAAGTTACACTATGACTCCTCAGTCATACGTGTGCTTATTTTACTGTCATTTATTATTAATGTTAATTTATTGATATTAGTCATGGAATGCTGTTACACACACTATGTTGAAGTATTACTATTATTATTAATTATTATTATTATTATTATTATTATTATTATTTATCTTACGGTATACATCAAAAATAATATTGAGCAAAATTTAATTGAAATATTGTCGATGTGGCCCTCCAGCAGTGCTCGGGTTGCTCATGCGGCCCCCGGTAAAAATTAATTGCCCACCCCTGATGTATACTATCATCATAATACAGTCATCACACAAGATAATCACATTGAATTATTTACATTATTTACAATCAGGGGTGTGGAGGGGGGGGGGGGTATGGACATCAAGTAGTGGACATAGAGAGAGAGAGAGAGAGAGAGAGAGAGAGAGAGAGAGAGAGAGAGAGATCAGAAGGCATAAGAAAAAGTATCTGCATTTGATTGTTTACATTTGATTATTAGCAATCCGGTGAGGGTGTTAGTTTAGGGTTGTAGCTGCCTGGAGGTGAACTTTTATTGCGGTTTTGAAGGAGGATAGAGATGCCCTTTCTTTTATACCTGTTGGGAGCGCATTCCACATTGATGTGGCATAGAAAGAGAATGAGTTAAGACCTTTGTTAGTTCGGAATCTGGGTTTAACGTGGTTAGTGGAGCTCCCCCTGGTGTTGTGGTTATGGCGGTCATTTACGTTAAGGAAGTAGTTTGACATGTACTTCGGTATCAGGGAGGTGTAGCGGATTTTATAGACTAGGCTCAGTGCAAGTTGTTTAACTCTGTCCTCCACCTTGAGCCAGCCCACTTTAGAGAAGTGGGTAGGAGTGAGGTGGGATCTGGGGTGGAGGTCTAGAAGTAATCTGACTAGCTTGTTCTGAGATGTTTGGAGTTTAGATTTGAGGGTTTTGGAGGTGCTAGGGTACCAGGAGGTGCATGCGTAATCGAAAAAGGGTTGAATGAGAGTTCCCGTCAGAATCCTCAAGGTGCTTTTGTTGACCAGAGAGGAAATTCTGTAGATAAATCTCGTTCGTTGGTTAACCTTTCTGATTACCTTGGTTGCCATTTTATCACAGGAAAGGTTAGCCTCTAGAATGGAACCTAGGTAGGTGACCTCGTCTTTCCTGGTGATAACAATGTCACCCACTTTTATGGTGAAGTCATTGACTTTCTTAAGTTTGATGTGGGACCCAAACCAACTTGTAATCCCCATTAAACATACACCCACCCGTGTCCGGGTACGACGTTACCAATTTTTAATAGTTACCGTATTTTTTGGACTATAAGTCGCGGCCCGGACCGATTGGTATCGGGCCGCACAAAAAAATCAAATATATATTATATTTTTTTATTTTATTTTATTTATTTATTTATTTTTTTAAAGGCCTACTGAAAGCCACTACTAGCGACCACGCAGTCTGATAGTTTATATATCAATGATGACATCTTAACATTGCAACACATGCCAATACGGCCGGGTTAACTTATAAAGTGACATTTTACATTTCCCGGGGAACTTCCGGTTCAAAACGCCTTTGGAGGATGACGTATGCGCGTGACATCGCGAGGTCCACGGAAGTGTTTGGACCCCATTGGACACAATACACAGAGCTCTGTTTTCTTCGACAAAATTCCACAGTATTCTGGACATCTGTGTTGGTGAATCTTTTGCAATTTGTTTAATGAACAATGGAGGCTGCAAAGAAGAATGTTGTAGGTGGGATCCATCGGTGTATTAGCGGCGGACTACAGCAACACAAACAGGAGGACTTTGTTGAATAGCAGACGCGCTAGCGGCGAACTCACCTTGACTTCCTACGTCTCCGGGCCGCCGACCGCATCGTCGATCGCTGGAACGCAGGTGAGCACGGGTGTTGATGAGCAGAGAAGGGCTGGCTGGCGTAGGTGGAGCGCTAATGTTTTTATCATAGCTCTGACGAGGTCCCGTTGTTAAGTTAGCAACGTTAGCAAGCAACAGCATTGCTAGGCTTCGACAGGCGTCGAATACACATTAACCGTGTATTTACATGTCCAGTGTTTGGTTCGGTGTCTCCTGATAGTAGTATTGTTGATCTTCTCTCTATCCTTCCAGTCAGGAATTTATTTATTTTGTTTCTATCTGCATTTGAGACAGATGCTATTGCGTTAGCTCATGCTAAAGAGCTTCGTCGATGTATTGTCGTGGAGATAAAAGTCACTGTGAATGTCCATTTCGCCTTCTCGACTCATTTTCAAGAGGATATAGTATGCCAGGTGGTTTAAAATACAAATCCGTGATCCACAATAGAAAAAGGAGAGAGTGTGGAATCCAATGAGCCAGCTTGTACCTAAGTTACGGTCAGAGCGAAAAAAGATATCTCTTGAACTGCATTCTAGTCCGTCACTCTAACGTTCCTCATCCACGAATCTTTCATCCTCGCTCAAATTAATGGGGTAATCGTCGGTTTCTCGGTCCGAATCTCTCTCGCTCCATTGTAAACAACGGGGAATTGTGAGGAATACTAGCTCCTGTGACGTCACGCTACTTCCGCTACAGGCAAGGCTTTTTTTTATCAGCGAGCAAAAGTTGCGAACTTTATCGTCGATTTTCTCTACTAAATCCTTTCAGCAAAAATATGGCAATATCGCAAAATGATCAAGTATGACACATAGAATGGATCTGCTATTCCCGTTTAAATAAAAAAAATTAATTTCAGTAGGCCTTTAAATCAACATAAAAAACACAATAAATACATTATATATCAATATAGATCAATACAGTCTGCAGGGATACAGTCCGTAAGCACACATGATTGTATTTCTTTATGGAAAAAAAAAAAAAAAAAAAACATTTTTACCCCCCACGTCCCCCACCCCTACCGGTCCGTGGGACAAATTTTCAAGCGTTGACCGGTCCGCAGCTACAAAAAGGTTGGGGACCACTGACGTAAGAGACTAGACCAGGGGTGTCCAAAGTGCGGCCCGGGGGCAATTTGCGGCCCGCAGGTCATTCTTAACGGCCCATTTTAAAATACGATTAAAAAAATTAAAAACATAAAAAGTGGTATAAAAGACCAAACAGGTGAAATGTAACAAGAGAATGTTGCACTCTAATCACACAAAGCTGCCATGCAGGCTGTTTCTTTCTTTAAAAAATAATAATGAATCAAAATCAATGTTATTATGAATTGTTGACCTATCCAAGGCTCCAATTACGTCACATTAAATATTGCACTTTGAGATATTTTTGGGGGAAAATGTTGCATATTTTGTGTTTGCCATATAAAAAATTTAGCTGTTTTTTTTTTTTTTTTAAAGAAGGGCCTAAAACGAACAAACAAAAAACATAAACGACAATACAACGTATAATTGACGGATAGATCTGAAGTTGATCTCGAGATTATTGTGTTAAAAGTAAACAATAAAAAAAAATTATAATTTATTTTTGAACACTTTAATGAGTAGGACCCTTTTGGTTCCCCGATAATTTTTGTGTGATTTGTTTTTAAGTGTCATCGCTCAAAAAATAATAATGAATTAAAATCAATGGTGTTATGAGTTATTGACCTTTTTAAGGCTCCAATTATTATATAATCTCAGATATTCCATTTAAAATTTTATTGGGTGAAAATATTGCATATTTTGTGTTTTTTCTATAAAAAAACTGGGGTTTCTTTGACAAAAAGAGCATACGACTTAAATCTTTAAAAATGTTATATTGACAGATAGACCTAATGTTGATCTAGAGATTTAAAACTTGAATAATAATAAAAATAATAATACTGAATAATGACACATTTTTAATATTTTTTTTACCAAAACCCTTTGGGGTCCCCGGTATCAAGCCTGAGTGGAGGCCTAAATGTATATTTGTTATACATATATTGTATTGGTTTTTAAAATAAAAAAATATCAAAATGGCCCCCGTTTGCTTTGATTTTTCAGTGTGCGGCCCTCAGTGGAAAAAGTTTGGACAACCCTGGACTAGACGTATAATATTTCATGGGATTTAGCGATTAGATTGTTTGGTAAACGTATAGCATGTTCTATATGTTATAGTTATTTGAATGACTCTTACCATAATATGTGAGGTTAACATAGCAGTTGGTTATTTATGCCTCATATAACGTACACTTATTCAGCCTGTTGTTCACTATTCTTTAGACATTTTAAATTGCCTTTCAAATGTCTATTCTTGCTGTTGGCTTTTATCAAATACATTTCCCCCCAAAAATGCGACTTATACTCCAGTGCGACTTATATATGTTTTTTTCCTTTTTTATTATGCATTTTCGGCCGGTGCGACTTATACCCCGAAAAATACGGTAGCTCAAATATAACAAGTCAATAACATCAACAAAACGCACCTTTGTGCATTCGCGCACAGCATAAAACGTTTGGTGGACAAAATGAGACAAAGAAAGCAGTGGAAGATTTTACATGTAAACAAACTGTTGCGTCACAGCCCTCACTATGGTGAGTTCAAGAACCGCCGAAATGAGTAGGACACCAAATACTCTCATCGGTGAAGCAAATTAAACATTGGGCTTTCTAACAATTTTGAAGCTTTGTGTCTAAAGAGCTGACTATTTTTCTATTCTTTTTTTTATGTATTTTTTTTACTAGCGTGAGTTACAGGTGGCTGCAAATGGAGACACATAGAGTTGTAAAAGATGGAGCGTACTGTTGGGGGTTATCTCTCCAATTCTAGTCATTTCTAGTGTTGGCCTACTATCAGACGTGCGTCTCTTCCTTCACGGCGTCCGGGGGCCCATCAGACAAGGCCGGGTTCCGACGGCGCGTTTCATTTTGTGGTTTCAATTCGATCCTCCGTCGTGTCGCCCAAACCCCCCCCACTCCAAAGCCCCGCCATGATGGCAGACTCATTTATCAGCGGGCCTATAAAGAAGGACTTGATGGAGTGAGGAGCGGCCAGCGCCATTCAATAAATCCTGCTGATTATCCAACGCCCCCAAGGTGGACGGCCTGGCCTCTCCGTGTGTATACTTAATGTGTGTGTGTGTGTGTTCTTGTATTTCTACCCTTCTTGAGACATCAACAAGGAAAAGTAGCTTCCATATGAGGACCGGTGAACAAGTTAGGACCGAAATCATAGTCCCAATACGGAAAACCATCGCGTCTGATAGAGAATGTCTCATTTGCACCCCTAGTGGTGAAATATATCAAAATGAGGGCAATCCCAAAAAGGAGGGATTTTTCAAATTGACTGTGTGTCTGTTTTAAAAGTGCTCCCCCCTCTGGTCAACATATGAAATAACAATTGTGTGTAAGAAATTGAAATGCACCCCCTTTGGCCCAAAATGAATTTAACACAATATATAAATATGTATACAGAGACATACTGTAATAACTCTAAGGAAATAATGAGGATTAAAAACCAATTAAAAATAACTAAAAGTAGTCTTTTTCTCACAATGTGTCGACTTCTTTCTTATAAAATTGGGAACAATTTCTCATTCTTTCTGTTTATGTAATATTGTAATATTTTCTTGTAAAAGTATTACTTTTTAATGTAAAATTACTTTTTTATGTAAAATTATTACTTTTTAATGCAAAATGGCGACATTTGTCATATCAAATTCTGACTTTTATCACAATTTTGCCAATTTTTTTGTTGTTCTTGTAAAATAGTGACTTTTTTTAAATTCAAATTATGACTTTTGTCATAATTTTGCCAAGTAACATTGCCAATATTTTTTAAGTTTTCTCATAAAATTTTGACTTTTGTCAAGTAAAATTACGACTTTCTTCATAGAATTGCCAAAATGTTAAGCTTTTCTTGTAAAATTGAGACTGTTATTGAGTACACTTCCAACTTTTATCATAATATTGCACAAATGTTCAGTTTTTATTGTAAACTTTTGACTTGCGTCAAGTAAAATGACGACTTTTATTAATATACTGCCAAAATTCTAAGTTTTTCTTGTGAAATTGTGACTTTTTTTGTAAAATTCCAACTCATTTTTCACAACAAGCTTTTTTATGTTTGCATAGTATGTATATATTATTAATGTTGTAAATACAAATCTATATATATCTAGAAAGGCTGGTCCTAAAGAGGTAGGCATTTATCGGAGGTCTCAAGAAGGTAGAAAATACAAGAATGACTGTGTGAGTGTGTGTGTGTGTGCATGTGTGTGTGTGCATGTGTGTGTGTGTGTATGTGTGTGTGTGAGTGTGTGTGTGTGTGTGTGTGTGTGTGTGTGTGTGTGTGTGTGTGTGTGTGTGTGTGTGTGTGTGTGTGTGTGTGTGTGTGTGTTCTTGTATTTCTGGTGGTCCCAAAAAAAAGCGGGATTTTTTCAAATTGACTGTGTTTCGGTTTTAAAAATGCTCCCCCTCTGGTCAACATATGAAATAACAAGTGTTTGTAAGAAATTGAAATGCACCCCCTTTGGCCAAAATTAATTTAACAAAATAAATAAATATGTATACAGAGACATACTGTAATAACTCGAGGGAAATAATGAGGATTAAAAAACAATTAAAAACAAAAAAAAGAACTAAAAGCAGTCTTTTTCTCACAATGTGTCGACTTCTTTCTTGTAAAATTGGGAACAATTTCTCATTCTTTCTGTTTATGTAATATTGTAATATTTTCTCGTAAAAGTATTACTTTTTAATGTGAAATTATTACTTTTTTATGTAAATTAATTACCTTTTTAATGCAAAATGGCGACATTTTTCATGTAAAATTCTGACTTTTATCACAATTAAAAATTTAATTAAATGTAATTACATTTTTAATGTAAAATGATTACTTTTTAATGTAAAATTATTACTCTTTTATGTAAAATTAGTACTTTTTAATGCAAAATGGCGACATTTGCCATATAAAATTCTGACTTTTATCACAATTTTGCACATTTTTTTTTTGTTCTTGTAAAATAGTGAATTTTTTTAAATTGAAATTATGACTTTTGTCATAATTTTGCCAAGTTACATTGCCAACACTTTTAAACTTTGACTTTTGTCGAGTAAAATTACGACTTTCTTCATAAAATTGCCAAAATGTTAAGCTTTTCTTGTAAACTGTTATTGAGTAAACTTCCAACTTTTATCATAATATTGCACAAATGTTCAGTTTTTATTGTAAACTTTTGACTTGCGTCAAGTAAAATTACGACTTTTATTATAATACGGCCAAAATTCTAAGTTTTTCTTGTGAAATTGTGACCTTTTTTTTGTGAAATTCCAACTCATTTTTCACAACAAGCTTTTTTATGTTTGCATATTATGTATATATTATTAATGTTGTAAATACAAATCTATATATATCTAGAAAGGGTGGTCCTAAAGAGGTAGGCATTTTTCAGAGGTCTCAAGAAGGTAGAAAATACAAGAATGTGTGTGTGTGTTTGTGTGTGTGTGTGTGTGTGTGTGTGTGTGTGTGTGTGTGTGTGTGTGTGTGCTTGTGTGTGTGTGTGTGTGTGTGTGTGTGTGTGTGTGTGTGTGTGTGTGTGTGTGTGTGTGTGTGTGTGTGTGTGTGTGTGTGTGTGTGTGTGTGTGTGTATCCTTCCACTCGGCCCCTCCCAGCTCACCAGCATTTGTCTGTGACTTTGTAATGGATGAAGAAGCTGATGTCGGACCAGAACCGGAGCGTGTGCACTTTCTTTTACAACGCTATTTGGAAGAAGACGTACACGCCTGTCAAGCTGAAGGTTTTGACGGCAACAAAAACCTTTTTTCTTCTTCCCACTCTGTCCCCTTTTAAATATGCCCCCCACCCCTCTCGTCTCCTCTTCGGGGATAGCACAGCAGGAAGGGTGATGGAGCGCTGATTGCCGGTTACGGCCAGCTATCATTGTGTCTGGCTCGCGCGAGGATATGAAAATGATTTCTGAGTGTTAAAGTCGTGTCATTACCTCGATGGCCGAAGTGTAATGGAAGGTGGCAAACAAATGTCGCTGAGGCCTTCTCCTTTACATGAAGGGCGAGTGAAAAGAAAACAAAAATACACCACCCTCCGACACTATGGAAGTAGAATTGTCTCACATCAACTTATATATATCAATATGGTATTAATACATATGCATATATTAATAAATATACAAATACAAATGTGATATACAAATAACTAAATCATTTGTATAAATAAACGCGTATTTGTAAATATATTTCAGAGATTTTAAAATATAAACAAATACAATTTATAAATATAAAAATGTGATATACAAATAAATCAAGAATTTATATGAATAAACGCATATTTGTAAATATATTTTTGAGATTTAAATAAAAATACGCTTGATTTTGTATTTGTATTTGTATTGAATTTGCATACGTGGATCGCTTTTTTGCTTTTGTGTCGATGAGACATTCCTCCCACAAACCCGCTGCACAAATAAATGTGACCTACACACTGCCCTGAACAACCAGCAGAGGGCACTGCAGCCAGAGCGGTCTGGGTCACAGAGCATTATATGCAAAATGCCCGGAGTTCTCTGCACAAAAACAATCCACGTCTTTACAGAGAGAACGCCATGAATTACCATGAATTGATTAACGTGGACCCCGACTTAAACAAGTTGAAAAACTTATTCGGGTGTTACCATTTAGTGGCCAATTGTACAAAATATGTACTGTACTGTGCAATCTACTAATAAAAGTTTCAATCAATCAATAAAAAACGCACAACGGGCCTGAGCTAGCAAACATTAGCGTTGTATTAGCTAATGTTACTTTTATTCAGTTAATCTGAAAGACTAGCTGCTTTTTTTATTGTATCATGCCGTTTAATGACCTTGTCCCGATGTAGATACTGATCTCTTATCAGTGCAATGTGTGTCAAATCATCCCAAAAGTCATGACGTGATATGACCCTCCCTAGTGTGCCTCTGATTGGCTCGCCAGTGTCTGACCATGTCTGTGACCCAGACCACTCTGGCTGCAGTGCCCTCTGCTGGCTGTCCAGGGGAGTGTGTAGGTCAATTTTATTAGCGCATCTGGTTTGTGGTAGGAATGTCTCATCGACGGCAGGGAGCGGTTGGGAGAGTGGCCGTGCCAGCAACCTGAGGGTTCCTGGTTCAATCCCCTCCTTCTACCAACCTCGTCATGTCCGTTGTGTCCTTGAGCAAGACACTTCACCCTTGCTCCTGATGGGTCGTGGTTGGGGCCTTGCATGGCAGCTCCCGACATCAGTTTGTGAATGTGTGTGTGAATGGGTGAATGTGGAAATACTGTCCAAGCGCTTTGAGTACCTTGAAGGGAGAAAAGCGCTATACAAGTATAACCCATTTACCATTTATCGACACAGAAGCAAAAAAGCGATCCACATATGCAAATTCAATACAAATACAAAATCAAGCGTATTTATATTCAAATCTCAAAAATATATTTACATATACACGTTTATTTATACAAGTTCTTGATTTATTTGTATGTCACATTTTTATATTTATACATTTTATTTGTATATATTTTCAAATCTCAAAAATATATTTAAAAATACACGTTTATTTATGCCCTGTGATGAGCTGGCGACTTGTCCAGGGTGTACCCCGCCTTCCGCTCGATTGTAGCTGAGATAAGCTCCAGCACCCCCCGCGACCCTGAAGGGAATAAGCGGTAGAAAATGGATGGATGGATGTTTATTTATACAAATTCTTGATTTATTTGTATGTCACATTTGTAGATTTATACATTTTATTTGTATATATTTTTAAATCTCAAAAATATATTTACAAATACACGTTTATTTATACAAATTCTTGATTTATTTGTATGTCACATTTTTATGTTTATACATTTTATTTGTATATATTTTCAAATCTCAAAAATATATTTACAAATACACGTTTATTTATACAAATTCTTGATGTATTTGTATGTCACATTTTTATATTTATACATTTTATTTGTATATATTTTCAAATCTCAAAAATATATTTACAAATACGCGTTTATTTATACAAATTCTTGATGTATTTGTATGTCACATTTTTATATTTATACATTTTATTTGTATATATTTTCTAATCTCAAAAATATATTTACAAATAGACGTTTATTTATACAAATTCTTGATTTATTTGTACGTCACATTTTTATATTTATACATTTTATTTGTATATATTTTCAAATCTCAAAAATATATTTACAAATACACGTTTATTCATACAAATTCTTGATGTATTTGTATATCACATTTTTATATTTATAAACTTAATTTGTATATATTTTCTAATCTCAAAATTATATTTACAAATAGACGTTTATTTATACAAATTCTTGATTTATTTGTATGTCACATTTGTAGATTTATACATTTTATTTGTATATATTTTTAAATCTCAAAAATATATTTACAAATACACGTTTATTTATACAAATTCTTGATGTATTTGTATGTCACATTTTTATATTTATACATTTTATTTGTATATATTTTCAAATCTCAAAAATATATTTACAAATACACGTTTATTCATACAAATTCTTGATTTATTTGTATGTCACATTTTTATATTTATACATTTTATTTGTATATATTTTCAAATCTCAAAAATATATTTACAAATACACGTTTATTTATACAAATTCTTGATGTATTTGTATGTCACATTTTTATATTTATACATTTTATTTGTATATATTTTCAAATCTCAAAAATATATTTACAAATACACGTTTATTCATACAAATTTTTAATTTATTTGTATGTCACATTTTTATATTTATACATTTTATTTGTATATATTTTCAAATCTCAAAAATATATTTACAAATACGCGTTTATTTATACAAATTCTTGATGTATTTGTATGTCACATTTTTATATTTATACATTTTATTTGTATATATTTTCAAATCTCAAAAATATATTTACAAATACACGTTTATTTATACAAATTCTTGATTTATTTGTATGTCACATTTTTATATTTATACATTTTATTTGTATATATTTTCTAATCTCAAAAATATATTTACAAATACACGTTTATTTATACAAACTCTTGATTTATTTGTACGTCACATTTTTATATTTATACATTTTATTTGTATATATTTTCAAATCTCAAAAATATATTTACAAATACACGTTTATTCATACAAATTCTTGATTTATTTGTATGTCACATTTTTATATTTATACATTTATTTGTATATATTTTAAATCTCAAAAATATATTTACAAATACACGTTTATTTATACAAATTCTTGATTTATTTATAAGTCACATTTTTATATTTATACATTTTATTTGTATATATTTTCAAATCTCAAAAATATATTTACAAATACACGTTTATTTATACAAACTCTTGATTTATTTGTACGTCACATTTTTATATTTATACATTTTATTTGTATATATTTTCAAATCTCAAAAATATATTTACAAATGCACGTTTATTCATACAAATTGTTGATTTATTTGTATGTCACATTTTTATATTTATACATTTATTTGTATATATTTTAAATCTCAGAAATATATTTACAAATACACGTTTATTTATACAAATTCTTGATTTATTTGTATGTCACATTTTTATGTTTATACATTTTATTTGTATGTATTTTCAAATCTCAAAAATATATATTTACAAATACACGTTTATTCATACAAATTCTTGATTTATTTGTATGTCACATTTTTATATTCATATGCTTTATTTGTATATATTTTCAAATCTCAAAAATATATTTACAAATACGCATTTATTTATACAAATGATTTATTTATTTGTATATCACATTTGTATTTGTATATTTATTAATATATGCATATGTATTAATATCATATTGATATATATATATGTTGTTGATGTGAGACAATTGTATACTTCCATAGTTCTGCTGTTGTCGTCTGTGCTCGACAGGCCGAGAAGGACAACAATATACCATTTTTCAGCAGGCTAAAAGCTCCCCCTGCACCTATTCCTCCTTGGTGAGAGAGCAACTAGCCTCAAGAGCCGTGTTGACTTCACGCTGCTCTCTAATGATCGGGGGGGAGGAAAGTGTTCTCATCCTGGTTTGCTGCTAAATGGGCGCCAGCATCTCTAATCAACGTGGATCTGATAAAAGAATCCAGACAAACTCCAAGCGTGCGGCGCCCGGGGAAGATCTCGATAAGCAAATTGCTCCTCTGTACAATCTGACTAGTGGGATGCAGCACAGACTCGCTTAAGTCCGCGCCGCTTGCCTCGCAGTAAAGCTCTGGACATGCCCAATTTGCTGCCTTTCATCCAGGACTAATGTTGGCTCCTACCCCGGGGGCTGAGGAGAGCACACTTACGCTTGGCTTTGTACTAAGGTTGCTAGTTTTGTTTATTTGTGACCGATTCCATTCTGGGCTTAAATGCAATAGACCAATTTTGCTAATGCACGAGCGCACCTGAAGGAGATTTGGCGCTAGGAATCTTCAAAATGGGGTCCCCGGGACCCCATCAAGTCATAAAAATGGGGTCCCACAGTACATTTTTGGGGTCCCACTTTTTTGTAAGTGTTTTGAAAACAAATGTATGCATTATCCTGTTATATCTCACATTCTATATTGTGTTTTGGAAAAAGGTTGTCGTAAACGTTACTTAATTCATAAAAAAAATTATACAAAAGAAAACAAATGTTTATGCATATGTAAATGTATTCAGTTATAAATATTCATTCACTTTCTTCTTTCCTTCGTGGATCTAAACTTTACCGCTGCCGCTATTTTTTTCTATATTTTTATTTAATAAATTGTAGGTATATTTATTTCAGTATTAAAGTGTAAAAAGTTTTGGTGACACTTTAGTATGGGGAACATATTCTGAGTAACAAAGACTTAATTAAGAGTTCTTTGGACACTAGGGGAATATATATTAAGTAACAAAGACTTAATTTAGAGTTATTTGGTTAGGGTTAGAGGGTTAGGGTTAGGGTGTTAGGGTTAGGGTTGTTGTATAATAAGGCCATGCAGAATAAAACATTAATAAGTACTTAATGACTAATTAAGAGCCAATATAAACAGTTTGCTTGCCTAACAGAATTGCTATTGTGACATCCAGTGGACACATTTAGAACAGCTCATTTTTATACTTGGCAAACTCATCACGCGGGCCGGGAAAAACCTGTTCCGTACATTTGACACCCCGGCTCTTGACGCTGCATTTGTGCACTCCAAACTGATTAACAACAACTCTGTATTCCACACAACTGGCAAGATAATCCAGAACAATAGCAACCTTCATCTGGAACAGTATCAGTCAGGGCACGAACTGTTTTATCCTTCGGATTTAAAACTCCTTTCATTAATCCACAGAGCCTTATGAATGAACTCCGACACATTCAAAAGTTTTGTTTCTACGATTCTCCTTCCGAAAATGCCTTCGGAAAAACCCTGTCTTTGCTTCGAACCTGCATCCGCTCCGTCACGTTCTTGGTAGTAGCGTCACGTTCTTGGTAGTAGCGTCACGTTCTTGGTAGTAGCGTCACATTTGTAGCGCAATCATTTGTTGATGCTGTCTGCTATTTAAAGGCCTACTGAAATGAAAGTTTTTATTTAAACGGGGATAGCAGATCTATTCTATGTGTCATACTTGATCATTTCGCGATATTGCCATATTTTTGCTGAAAGGATTTAGTATAGAACAACGACGATAAAGATCGCAACTTTTGGTATCTGATAAAAAAAAGGCTTGCCCCTACCGGAAGTAGCGTGACGTAGTCAGTTGAACATATACGCAAAGTTCCCTATTGTTTACAATGATGGCCGCCAGAAGTGAGAGAGATTCGGACCGAGAAAGCGACGATTTCCCCATTAATTTGAGCGAGGATGAAGAAAGATTTGTGGATGAGTAAAGTGCAAGTGAAGGACTAGTGGGGAGTGGAAGCTATTCAGATAGGGAAGATGCTGTGAGAGGCGGGGGTGACCTGATATTCAGCTGGGAATGACTACAACAGTAAATAAACACAAGACATATATATACTCTATTAGCCACAACACAACCAGGCTTATATTTAATATGCCACAAATTAATCCCGCATAACAAACACCTAGGTGTTTGTTATGCTAGCTCCTAGCTACTAGCTCGAGCTAGTTATAGCTGGAGCGGGTTATATGGACGGGATCCCGTCCATATAACCCGCAAATACAATTCAAACACCTGCACAACACACACAATCACTCAGCCCAAAGGACCGTTCACCTAACCCAAGGTTCATAAAGCTTATATATTTAACCAAAGTTACGTACGTGACACGCACGTACGGGCAAGCGATCAAATGTTTGGAAGCGCAGCTGCGTACTCACGGTATCGCGTCTGTGTCCGTGTATCCAAATCAGAGTAATCCTGGTAAGAGTCTGTGTTGTCCCAGTTCTCTACAGGCGTCTGTGTATCCAAATCAAAGTCCTCCTGGTAAGAGTTTCTGTTGTCCGAGTTCTTCGATCTTGACTGCATCTTTCGGGAATGTAAACAATGAAACACCGACTGTGTTGTGTTGCTGACTTCCCTCGCAAAATACTCGGCTTCGCACCGACAACTTTCTTCTTTGCTTGCTCAGCTTCTTTCTCCATAATGCAATGAACAAATTGCAAAAGATTCACCAACACAGATGTCCAGAATACTGTGGAATTATGAAATGAAAACAGAGCTATTTCGTATTGGCTTCAATGGGGAAGCCATACCTCTGTTTCACTGGCTACGTCACGCGCATACGTCATCCTCCAAAGGCGTTTTCAACCGGAAGTTTAGCGGGAAATGTAAAATGTCACTTTATAAGTTAACCCGGCCGTATTGGCATGTGTTGCAGTGTTAAGATTTCATCATTGATGTATAAACTATCAGACTGCCTAGTAGTGGCTTTCAGTAGGCCTTTAACATCAACATTTGTGCACTCCAAACTGATTAACTAAAGTTAATTGTAAACTAACTCTGTATTCCACACAACTCGCAAGATAATCCAGAAAAATAGCAACCGTCATCTGGAGCACGAACTGTTTTATCCTTCGGATTTAAAACTCCTTTCATTAATCCACAGAGGCTTATGAATGAACACATTCCAAAGTTTTGTTTTTACGATTCTCCTTCCGAAAATTCCTTTAAAAAAACACTTTCTTTGCTTCGAACCTGCATCCGCTCCGTCACGTTCTTGGTAGTAGCGTCACGTTTGTAGCGCAATCATTTCTTGATGCTGTCTGCTATTTAACATCAACATTCGTGCACTCCAAACCGATTAACAACAACTCGGTATTCCACACAACGAGCAAGATAATGAGGGTGGTCCCAAACTGGAGGGATTTTCCAAATTGACTGTGTTTCGGTTTTAAAAATGCTCCCCCCTCTGGTCAACACGTGAAATAACAAGTGTGTGTAAGAAATTGAAATGCAACCCCTTTGGCCAAAATGAATTTAACAAAATAAATAAATATGTACACAGAGACATACTGTAATAACTTAAAGGAAATTATGAGGATTAAAAACCAATTACACACAAAACAAAAACAAAAAAAGGAACTAAAATCAGTCTTTTTCTCACAATGTGTCGACTTCTTTCTTATAAAATTGGGAACAATTTCTCATTCTTTCTGTTTATGTAATATTGTAATATTTTGTCGTAAAAGTATTACTTTTTTATGTAAAATTATTACTTTTTTAATGCAAAATGGCGACATTTGTCAGATAAAATTCTGACTTTTATCACAATATTGCCAATTTCTTTGTTGTTCTTGTAATATAGTGCATTTTTTAATTAAAATTATGACTTTTGTCATAATTTTGCCAAGTAACATTGCCAACACTTTAAGTTTTCTCATAAAATTTTCTCATAAAATGACGACTCTCTTCATAAAATTGCCAAAATGTTAAGCTTTTCTTGTAAAATTGCGACTGTTGAGTAAACTTCCAACTTTTATCATAATATTGCACAAATGTTCAGTTTTTATTGTAAACTTTTGACACGCGTCAAGTAAAATGACGACTTTTATTATAATACTGCCAAAATTCTAAGTTTTTCTTGTGAAATTGTGACCTTTTTCTTGGGAAAATTTCAACATTGTAAATGACTCTATAGTCAAAGCCCGAGGTAAGCTTTCTCATGCACACAACCTAGACATGTTGTTGTGTATAACCAATGTGTTTGCTCCTCTTGCTAGTTATTCATGATACATGCCACCTTGAATAAAGTACAGAACGTTATTGACTCAAAAGAAGCCTCAACATCAAAGTCTAAGGTAGACTCATGCACGAGCGCGTGGGCCTGCGTTCTAGATGTGTTGTACAATCAATGTGTTTGCTCCTCTTGCCAGTTATTCATGATACATGCCACCTTGAATAAAACACTGAGCGTTATTGACTCAAAAGAAGCCTCAACATCAAAGTCTAAGGTAGGCTCATGCACGAGCGCATGGGCCTGCGTTATAGATGTGTTGTACAATCAATGTGTTTGCTCCTCTTGCCAGTTATTCATGATACATGCCACCTTGAATAAAGTACAGAACGTTATTGACTCAAAAGAAGCCTCAACATCAAAGTCTAAGGTAGGCTCATGCACGAGCGTGTGGGCCTGCGTTATAGATGTGTCGTACAATCAATGTGTTTGCTCCTCTTGCCAGTTATTCATGATACATGCCACCTTGAATAAAACACTGAGCGTTATTGACTCAAAAGAAGCCTCAACATCAAAGTCTAAGGTAGGCTCATGCACGAGCGCATGGGCCTGCGTTATAGATGTGTTGTACAATCAATGTGATTGCCAGTTATTATTCATAACGGCCACCTTGCATAGTAGTAAATAACCAGAACCTACTCAAAATAAGACCCAGAGTCACACAACCGCGCATGGAAGCACACAAACGGCGCTTATAATCGATACCATCCTTCCTCCTGCCAATTATTTGGTTCATTTGACGAGTGTGATTGATTCGATCTGGGCTCAAATGCAATCAACTTGCCTGGCTCCACCAAGATTGCTAATGCGCGAGCGCACCTGAAGGAGATGTTAACGCCCATGCCATCGCTCCTCCCGCCAGTTATTAATGATACAAATCACCCTGATAGAAGTACATAGAGCAACTTGAAACAAGCCACAAAGTCAAAGCCTGATGTTACGTAGGAGTGGTGAAGCATAATCAATCAATTGTTCCACCCACCAGTTATGAAAGATAACCGCCACATTCGAAAAAATATAAAGACCGTGACTCAAAATAAGCCACCGAGTCAAAGCCTGGGGTTGACTCTCTCATGCAGGAGCACATACTGGTGAAACCTAATCAATGCAATGCTTCCTCTCACCAGTTATGAACAATAACCGCCACATTGAACAATATAAACACAAATGACTCAAAAAAATGAGCCAATAAAGTCAAAGCCTGAGGTAGGCTTTCTCATGCATGAGCACGTGCACCAGCACCCGACCTGGACATGTCGTTATATGTTTGCTCCTTCCGCCAGTTATTAATGAAAAATGCCACCTCGAATAAAAGACATGGCATTGACTCAAAAGAAGCCTCAACGTCAAAGGCTAAAATGGGCTTATGCACAAGCACATGGGCCTGCATTATAGATGTGTTCTATAATCAATTGTTGCTCTTGCCAGTTATTATTTATAACGGCCACCTTGCATAACAAGAAATACCCATAAAAAAAAAATAATAATAAGTTACAAAACCCCACGGTGTGCATGCTCACATGGAAGCACACAAACAGCGTTTAACCTGTATGTGTCGTATAATCAATACCAATTATTAATAATAACCACCACCTTCCGTAATAGAAATAATCGTAAAGTCTCAAAATCCCGCAGTATGCATATGCTAATGCAGTGTTTTTCAACCACTGTGCCGCGGCACACCAGTGTGCCGTGAGATACAGTCTGGTGTGCCGTGGGAGTTTATGTAATTTTACATATTTGCGTTAAAAATATTTTTTGCAAACCAGTAATTATAATAATAATAATATTAATAGATTGTATTTGTAAAAAGCACTTTATATTGAGCAAACAACCTCAAAGTGCTACAGTGTATTGAAAAAAAAAAAAAAAAATAATAATAATAAAAAGATAATAAATTAAAAAATATATATAAAAAAATAAAAACTCGAACAGCCTAATAGCTAGAACTAGTATGCATATTTCTATAAAAAGGCTAAGAAGGGTTTTTAAGCCTTTTTTAAAAGCATCCACAGTCTGTGGTGCCCTCAGGTGGTCAGGGAGAGCCTTCCACAGACTGGGAGCGGCGGAGCAGAAAGCCCGGTCTCCCATAGTTGGTAGCTTTGAGGTTGGAGGAGGTTAGCCTGTCTGGAGCGGAGGTGTCGTGTGGAGGATTTGGGGGTGAGTAGTTCTTTGAGGTAGAGGGGGGCATTTCCATGGAGGCACTGGTGGGTTAGTAGGGAGACTTTGTATTCAAGCCTGAGTGGAACAGGAAGCCAGTGAAGGGATTTGAGAATTGGTGTGATGTGGTCGTATTTCCGCACTCTCATCAGGATCCTAGCAGCACTATTTTGTGTGTATTGCAGCTTCTGGATGTTCTTGCTTGGGATCCCGACAAGAAGTGCGTTGCAGTAGTCTAGTCTGGAGGAGACAAAGGCGTGGACGAGCCTAATTATAGTCTGCAAATGATGTGTTGTTGTTGAGTGTCGGTGCTGTCTAGAGCTCGGCAGAGTAACCGTGTAATACTCTTCCATATCAGTAGGTGGCAGCCGGTAGCTAATTGCTTGGTAGCTGTCGGAAACAGCGGGAGGCATTGTGCAGGTAAAAGATTCAAGATGCTTTATTATTGTCCATTCTTAACATGTACAAGACACATAAGAACTGAAATGTCATTTTGGGCACAGTCCCACTAAGAGCAGACGTACGTTACAAGGGGACTAGACGGGACCGCCAACGGAACAGCCACTTAGGGCACTCCTTAATAAAGGGGGGAAAAAGGGGACATTGGGAAAGGGGGAAGAGTAAAAAAAATATCCGTCTAAGGCTGGACCCTCAGGAGGGGTCCAGACTGAGTCCGAGGAAAAAACCTCACATAGCATGGCACACATAAACATGATACAAGTAATCACAACAACTTGCAACAGAGAGGGGGGGGGGGGGGGGGGGGGTTGGGGCTCTGGAGTCCGGCTGCCGCTATAAAGCGCTACTCAGCCATCCACAACCCCGGAGGAATTAAGCAGTGGTGAAGGTGTTGATTGGGGGAGGGGCGGGTGCGTGCATGTATGCCCAATTAACTTGGGTGAGATGTTGAAATGTTTTTGTGGACTGGGGCCAATCTCAAAGCTCGACACCAGGTGTTATTGGAAAAAAAGGAAGGTCAAAAGCGTCCATCGTTGAGGAGTCCTCGGGGGAGTTCTTCAGAACAGCCTGTTCCTGATAGCATCAAGGCCATTCGAGGGAGTCAAATCGTAGATTAAGATGTTGAAAAGTGTCTAATGCTTGAACCAAAAATAAACAAAAGGTGAGTGCCCTTAAAAAAAGGCATTGAAGCTTAGGGAAGGCTATGCAGAACAAAACTCAAACTGAACTGGCTACAAAGTCAACAAAAACAGAATGCTGGACGACAGCAAAGACTTACTGTGGAGCAGAGACGGCGTCCACAATGTACATCCGAACATGACATGACAATCAACAATATCCACACAAAGGATAAAAACAACTGAAATATTCTTGATTGCTAAAACAAAGTAGATACGGGGAAATATCGCTCAAAGGAAGACATGAAACTGCTACAGGAAAATACCAAAAAAAGAGAAAAAGACACCAAAATAGGAGCGCAAGACAAGAAGTAAAACACTACACACAGGAAAACAGGAAAAAAAGTCCAAATAAGTCAGGGTGTGATGTGACAGGTGGTGACAGTACACCTACTTTGAGACAAGAGCTATAGTGATGCATGCTTGGTTATGCTTTAAAGCAGGGGTCACCAACGCGGTGCCCGCAGGCACCAGGTAGCCCGTAAGGACCAGATGAGTAGCCCGCTGGCCTGTTCTAAAAATAGCTCAAATAGCAGCACTTACCAGTGAGCTGCCTCTATTTTTTAAATGTTATTTATTTACTAGCAAGCTGGTCTCGCTTTGCCCGACATTTTTAATTCTAAGAGAGACAAAACTCAAATAGAATTTGAAAATCCAAGAAAATATTTTAAAGACTTGGTCTTCACTTGTTTAAATAAATTCATAATTTTTTTTACTTTGCTTCTTATAACTTTCAGAAAGACAATTTTAGAGAAAAAATACAACCTTAAAACTGATTTTAGGATTTT
>NC_084746.1:52761989-52834489 GCF_033978785.1 Entelurus aequoreus | reverse complement strand
TCTCGGTTATTACATGGCCAAACATTGTGGGTAACAAACTTTATATTGTCGTGCGGTATCGACTACCCAAACAAAGAATCCCATGCGTTGGTGACTCGGCATCTGTGCTTATTTATTTGAGAAAACAGCATTACAACTCTACCTGAAATTGTATCAAATAACCCATCCCTTGTGTGGTGTTCGGGTCTGTGGGACCCGTTTTCATTTTTTATTAAAAGAAAAATGATACAATTAATACATTTTCAAACTGAGACTCACTGACTTTGGCTCATTTTCTGTGAAGAACATATATCAGAATACATATTTAATGACCACACACCATACACCCCCCCTACACATTTATATTACATGTCCGGGTCCACTGGACCCGGGGCTAATAGAAGTGTGGAAATGTATGTTCTGTGTACCACACACACACACACACACACACACACACACACACACACACACACACACACACACACACACACACACACAGCAGGCCTAGACAGGAGGAGGACAGAGTGTAGGTACACAGAACATCAGAGGGTCAAATGTGCGAGAAAATGAGAGCAGACAGTGTTGACAAACAATGTCGCAACCTTGTGTGGGAAGCGCAGGTGCAGAAACACAAAAGAAGAATCCCTGTGGGATGCAGAAGCTGGCAGAGAAATGTTCCGTGCAACGTTCATATTGTTGTTACTCAGCCAGCGTTTGTGGGTCTGATGGACCCCTTGCATTTTGTGGCTTTTAATGCCTCACAATCAAACACTTTTATGTTCAAATACTGAACAGATGTTTATTGGGATAAGGTAAACATCTGTTCAGTATATCAGACCCACAAACGCTGGCTGAGTAACAACAATATGAACATCACACAAGGGTTAATCCATTCTTAACATGTTCATGAAAGTTCAATCAAAATCTGCCCATAATTTTTTGATGCATCTAAAGCAGAATGAAATAAATTGAGTAAAGCCTCTTGTCATTCATCCACTGTATTTGTCTCTGTGGATGGAGGCGGACACATTTCGAGCCCCTCGCCGTGACTATAAATAGTATATTGTGTCGACAAACTTGTTGTAAGTACACCTCTGCATAACATTGTGTCGAAAATAATGAATTCCTTCACTGTCTGTCACTAGGGGTGTAACGGTACACAAAAATGTCGGTTCGGTACGTACCTCGGTTTAGAGGTCACGGTTCGGTTCATTTTTGGTACTGTAAGAAAACAACAAAATATGCATTTTTTGGTTATTTATTTACCAAATGTGTAAACAATGGCTTTATCCTTTTAACATTGGCAACACTATAATAATTCTGCCCACGTTAATCAACATTAAACTGCCTCAAGTTGTTGCTCAGATGAAATAAAATGACAAAACTTTTCTTCTACATATAAAAAGTGCAACATTGAACAGTTTCAAGTCAACTCATCATGCTTAATTTATTACAGCATTTGGGAAGCCTGTAGTTGATTTATTATGATGTAAATGTTATATTTGTATCAACATGTGATAGCAGGGACCCTGCCATTCAAAACTAGGCTGCTGCATTACTAATGATTCATGGAACTATAGCTGAAAAAATGGTAGAATAGCATTAGGAGAGACTATTCATCCCTGAACACCATGGAGTTCATGTGGGATTAATGATGCACTTACATTATTATATCAACTATCAGAGACAGAAACTCTTCATTTAACATAATGTCCTTTTTTGCTGCTTCAACACAGCTCAATCAACACAGAAAATGGTCAAGTGAAATAACAGACAGACAGGGCTTTGCTGTCCGTAACACACACACACACACACACAATGCAAAATAAGCTAACGTTATGCTAAAAGCGAATTAGCCTTCATCTCAAGACAGGACTGCGAGCGAGCTGAGCTGCCTTTTTATATTTCTAGAAGGTCAACGGGCTCATAGTGATGTTACTAGTAGTTGACTGGGAGGTGTTTATTATCATGTGGGGAGAGTCCGCTGCCTGATGCTTACCTGCTAAATGCTAAGCACAGACTACATGCGCTCTGAATACGCACTGCTGATTGGCTGTTACCGCTCTGTTTGTAACCAATCAGATGGTTGTGTGGGTGGTACAATGCTGGGTGCTGTGTAGAGGACTGACAGAAACAGAGGCAGAAGGAAACTCGTTCGGTACACCTGTGAACCGAACCGGAACCCCCGTACCGAAACGGTTCAATACAAACACACGCACCGTTACACCCCTATCTGTCACACATTTTTCTCCCATTCTAACAAACATTGTCATCGCAAATGAATCAGAGACACTTTCAAGCATCACCAGTCTTTAAAAGTGGATGTTTTTTTTTTCTAAAATTAAACATTTTGAGACATGGAACACAAGTTATGATTGAACGTTGTCAGCAGATTCACCGCAGGGAGCCAGCGGTGCAACAAATAAAGAAATACAAACGACAGAGATAAAAAAATGTTTAAAAAAGTCCTACTAACAACCAAATGTAAACATTTAGCTGTTCCTGCTGAAAAATGATATCTCCTCCATGTGTGCTTGCCGTTGACATTAGACAATTTATCAGTGGCGTTCCACCAAGATGAAAGTGTGACATCCTCCACAAATCACAGCACCCGGGCTTGTCTGCTTGAGAGTCACACTTTGCCGCTTTTGTCATTTCTCTTTTTTCTTATTGAAAGCGTCGGCTTTAATTGGATTGGTGCGGCCGACCACCCTGCGATTCTCTCCCGCCGTTCGCCGCGTCCCCTTGCCCGCTGAGTGCAGCCTCCAGATAGTTCCGCAAATAAAGAGGTTTAAACCTTCCATTTTCTGGTCGGCTCACCCTCCGTTTGCTTGTGACTTCTGGCTTTTTCTTGGAACTTGTTCTAGTTTTTCATCTTTTGGCCATTTTTTTCCACTGCACGGTACCTACTTGGCTCACTTAGCATAGCTTTACTTGTTAATGATGCCCTTCCCTTTGGCAAAACCAAATACTAGAAGGTACTGTTTCTAGTACATGATCCTCCAGGCTTCCTGTAGAACTTGCACCTGGCTCGCTGACAACAAGCTATCCATCCACTTGGGTAAAACAGAATCCATCCTGTTTGGGTCCCACATCAAACTTAAGAAAGTCAATGACTTCACCATAAAAGTAGGTGACATTGTTATCACCAGGAAAGATGAGGTCACCTACCTAGGTTCCATTCTAGAGGCTAACCTTTCCTGTGATAAAATGGCAACCAAGGTAATCAAAAAGGTTAACCAACGAGCGAGATTTCTCTACAGAATTTCCTCTCTGGTCAACAAAAGCACCTTGAGGATTCTGGCGGGAACTCTCGTTCAACCCTTTTTCCATTACGCATGCACCTCCTGGTACCCTAGCACCTACAAAACCCTCAAATCTAAACTCCAAACATCCCAGAACAAGCTAGTCAGATTACTTCTAGGCCTCCACCCCAGATCCCACCTCACTCCTACCCACTTCTCTAAAGTGGGCTGGCTCAAGGTGGAGGACAGAGTTAAACAACTTGCACTGAGCCTAGTCTATAAAATCCGCTACACCTCCCTGATACCGAAGTACATGTCAAACTACTTCCTTAACGTAAATGACCGCCATAACCACAACACCAGGGAGAGCTCCACTAACCACGTTAAACCCAGATTCCGAACTAACAAAGGTCTTAACTCATTCTCTTTCTATGCCACATCAATGTGGAATGCGCTCCCAACAGGTGTAAAAGAAAGGGCATCTCTATCCTCCTTCAAAACCGCAATAAAAGTTCACCTCCAGGCAGCTACAACCCTAAACTAACACCCTCCCCGGATTGTTAATAATCAAATGTAAACAATCAAATCCAGATACTTTTTCTTATTCTCTCTCTCTCTCTCTCTCTCTCTCTCTCTCTCTCTCTCTCTCTCTCTCTCTCTCTCTCTCTCTCTCTCTCTCTCTCTCTCTCTCTCTCTCTCTATGTCCACTACTTGATGTCCATATCCTACCCCCCCCCCCCTCCACACCCCTGATTGTAAATAATGTAAATAATTCAATGTGATTATCTTGTGTGATGACTGTATTATGATGATAGTATATATGATAGTATATATCTGTATCATGAATCAATTTAAGTGGACCCCGACTTAAACAAGTTGAAAAACTTATTGGGGTGTTACCATTTAGTGGTCAATTGTACGGAATATGTACTGTACTGTGCAACCTACTAATAAAAGTCTCAATCAATCAATCACTTGGCATAGCTTTACTTGTTAATGATGCCCTTCCCTTTGGCAAAACCTGATACTAGAAGGTACTGTTTCTAGTACATGATCTTCCAGGCTTCCAGATTCGGCATTGGTATTGGGTGTCACTATGTAAAAGCGCTTTGAGTCACTAGAGAAAAGCGCTATATAAATATAATTCACTTCACATTGTAACATTTGAGGATACACATGTTGGACACATATGCTCCACAGTCCGCTTTTGGTTGCAGCACTTCCTTTTTTTTTAGCTGCCCTCAGTCTCCTCTTGGATAATGTTGAGAAACGTAGGACACCTTCCTTGTCCTCCAGACATTTGTTAGGTTGTTTCATACATACAAACCCCGTTTCCATATGAGTTGGGAAATGGTGTTAGATGTAAATATAAACGGAATACAATGATTTGCAAATCCTTTTCAAGCCATATTCAGTTGAATATGCTACAAAGACAACATATTTCATGTTCAAACTCATAAACTTTTTTTTTTTTTGCAAATAATAATTAACTTAGAATTTCATGGCTGCAACACGTGACAAAGTAGTTGGGAAAGGGCATGTTCACCACTGTGTTACATGGCCTTTCCTTTTAACAACACTCAATAAACGATTGGGAACTGAGGAAACTAATTGTTGAAGCTTTGAAAGTGGAATTCTTTCCCAAGAATTCTTTCCCATAAGCAGGGGCGTCCATGAAAAAGACGTTGTTTGATGGCAACATATGTTGCTCCAAAAGCTGTATGTACCTTTCAGCATTAATGGTGCCTTCACAGATGTGTAAGTTACCCATGCCTTGGGCACTAATACACCCCCATACCATCACACATGCTGCCTTTTCAACTTTGCGCCCATAACAATCCGGATAGTTCTTTTCCTCTTTGGTCCGGAGGACACGACGTCCACAGTTTCCAAAAACAATTTGAAATGTGGACTCGTCAGACCACAGAACACTTTTCCACTTTGTATCAGTCCATCTTAGATGAGCTCAGGCCCAGCGAAGCCGACGGCGTTTCTGGGTGTTGTTGATAAACGGTTTTGGCCTTGCATAGGAGAGTTTTAACTTGCACTTACAGATGTAGCGACCAACTGTAGTTACTGACAGTGGGTTTCTGAAGTGTTCCTGAGCCCACGTGGTGATATCCTTTACACACTGATGTGGCTTGTTGATGCAGTACAGCCTGAGGGATGGAAGGTCACGGGCTTAGCTGCTTACCTGCAGTGATTTCTCCACATTCTCTGAACCCTTTGATGATATTACGGAGCGTAGATGGTGAAATCCCTCAATTCCTTGCAATAGCTGCTTGAGAAAGGTTGTTCTTAAACTGTTCAACAATTTGCTCAGGCATTTGTTGACAAAGTGGTGACCCTCGCCCCATCCTTGTTTGTGAATGACTGAGCATTTCATGGAATCTACGTTTATAGCCAATCATGGCACCCACCTGTTCCCAATTAGCCTGCACACCTGTGGGATGTTCCAAATAAGTGTTTGATGAGCATTCCTCAACTTTATCAGTATTTATTGCCACCTTTCCCAACTTCTTTGTCACGTGTTGCTGCCATCAAATTATAAAGTTAATGATTATTTGCAAAAAAAAAAAAAAGTTTATGAGTTTGAGCATCAAATATGTTGTCTTTGTAGCATATTCAACTGAATATGGCTTGAAAAGGATTTGCAAATCATTGTATTCCGTTTATATTTACATCTAACACCATTTCCCAACTCATATGGAAACGGGGTTTGTACTCATAAAAGTTCCAATCAATCAGTCATGTTATGACCTCATTTAGTGAGCATTATCCACATTTATTTAGAATCCCAACATGCCTCATCTTAAAATCCCACAAACGGTCTCATAACGCCGGGCTGCCTCTCCAGGGAAACGGGTGAAATAGAGCTCCGGCTCTTCCCTAATAGGTGGTAAAGTGTTAAGTTCCAGAGAAATAGGCTGCAAATGTAACCTGGAATGGAAATTGATCCTATTACCTCCGGCAGCCTTGTTGGAAAGGTGGGGAGAGGAAGAAAAGAGGATTAGGAAAAGGCCAGGGAGGGGGGGGGCGGAAAAGGTGTAGAAAGGTACGTGTTTGGCGGTGATAGGACGACAGAGGTGGGGGAGTTGTGTCCCGCCTGGACTGCGTATCAGCTGGCGTAAATGGCCAGCTACCAAAGACGGGGAAAAGGCAGGAAAGATGGCGTCCTGCGGAGAGATGATGCACCTCCTGCTATGTGTTGCTGGCGTCTGCTGTGAGCGAGCAGCAGCAACATGACTTAGAAACAGGAAGCAGCTTCAAACAAATGTAACCGCGTGTCAAATGCACTGCAAAAAGTCAGTGTTCAAAAACAAGAAGAAAAAATACAAAAATGAGGGGTATTTTATTTGAACTAAGCAGAATTATCTGCCAATAGAACAAGAAAATTTGGCTTGTCAAGACTTTCCAAAACAAGTCAAATTAGCTAACCTCAATGAACCCAAAAATAGCTTAAAATAAGTATATTCTCACTAATAACAAGTGCACTTTTCTTGGTAGAAAAAAAAGAGACCTTTTTGCTCAATATGTTGAAAAATATTCTTAAATGAAGTAAATGCTAGTGCCATTATCTTGACATAATGATATGCGCTCGGCATGACATTTCTTGAAACCAGCAAACTTATACTAAAAACTAATTTATTGTTCTTAATGGAAAGGCAACAAGGCAACATCTTGTTACTCTCGGGGTCTCCTAGCCGCTCAGGCAAATCATGCACTGCAAAAAGTGAAATCTAAGTAAGATGAAATATGTCAAATAAGGGTGATATTTGCTTATTTTCTGTCTGATAAGATCATTCTTCTCACTAAGCAGATTTGATGTTAGAGTGTTTTACTTGTTTTAAGTGTCTAAATGATGTCAGTAAGATATTACAGCTTGTTGCTGAGATTTGATGAGCTATATTGAGTAAAACATGCTTGAAACTAGAATATCAAGTGTTGTGTCATCAACACTCACAAGTAGAAAACTACTTTTTTTAAAGTCATCATTTCTTACTTCAAGCATGAAAAAAAAAAATCATGACTTTGACACAATTGTGTCTCATAATTAAAACAGATGACGACCAAATTTACTTTGCTGTTTTATTTTCAATGTAACAATAGAAAACACATACTCATATAGTAGTACAGTTGGCACAGTACAGTAAACCGACAGTTCATATTTAAACATTTAACATTTCTAACAATTTTGAACAGAAATAGTTCATGCACATTCAGATGAATTCTTCAAAATTGCAATGAAAAAAATGTGGCCGGGTGCCGGGCTGTATATATGCACACTAATTGACTGAAAGAGCACGCACTTGGTGCGATGATGTCATGTTATCCATGGAAAAATGCATTTTTAGACAATATGATTTGCCTGAGCGGCTAGGAGACCCCGAGAGTAACAAGATGTTGCCTTGTTGCCTTTCCATTAAGAACAATAAACTAGTTTTTAGTATAAGTTTGCTGGTTTCAAGAAATGTAATGCCGAGCGCATATCATTATGTCAAGATAATGGCACTAGCATTTACTTCATTTAAGAATATTTTTCAACATATTGAGCAAAAAGATCTCTTTTTTTTCTACCAAGAAAAGTGCACTTGTTATTAGTCAGAATATACTTATTTTAAGCTATTTTTGGGTTCATTGAAGTTAGCTAATTTGTCTTGCATTTTTCCATGGATAACATGACATCATCGCGCCAAGTGCGTGCTCTTTCAGTCAATTAGTGCGCATATATACAGCCCGGCCCCCGGACACATTTTTTAAAATTGTAATTTAGAAGAATTCATCTGAATGTGCATGAACTATTTCTGTTCAAAATTGTTAGAAATGTCACATGTTAAATGTTTAAATATTAACTGTCAGTTTACTGTACTGTGCCAACTGTACTACTATATGAGTACCTCTTTTCTATTGTTTCATTGAAAATAAAACAGCAAAGTCCATTTGGCTGTCATCTGTTTTAATTATGAGACACAATTGTGTCAGTCATGATTTGTTCATGCTTAAAATGAGAAATTATTACTTTCAAAAAGTAGTTTTATACTTGTGAAGTGAAGTGAAGTGAATTACATTTATATAGCGCTTTTTCTCAAGTGACTCAAAGCGCTTTACATTGTGAAACCCAATATCTAAGTTACATTTAAACCAGTGTGGGTGGCACTGGGAGCAGGTGGGTAAAGTGTCTTGCCCAAGGACACAACGGCAGTGACTAGGATGGCGGAAGCGGGGATCGAACCTGCAACCCTCAAGTTGCTGGCACGGCCGCTCTACCAACCGAGCTATACCGTCCCTACTCTCCTTGTGAGTAGGGATGTCCGATAATGGCTTTTTGCCGATATCCGATACTCCGATATTGTCCAACTCTTAATTACCGATACCGATATATACAGTCGTGAAATTAAGACATTATTATGCCTGATTTGGACAACCAGGTATGGGGAATATAAGGTCATTTAAAAAATAAAAAAAATAATAATAATATTAATTTAAAACATTTTCTTGTATAAAAAAAGAAAGTAAAACAATATAAAGACAGTTACATAGAAACTAGTAATTAATGAAAATGAGTCAAATTAACTGTTAAAGGTTAGTACTATTAGTGGACCACAATCATGTGTGCTTACGGACTGTATCCCTTGCAGACTGTATTGATATATATTGATATATAATGTAGGAAGCAGAATATTGATAACAGAAAGAAATGGGGGGAGGGAGGTTTTTTGGGTTGGTGCACTAATTGTAAGTGTATCTTTTTATGTTGATTTAATAAAAAAAACGATACCGATTATAAAAAAAACGATACCGATAATTTCCGATATTACATTTTAAAGCATTTATCGTACATCTCTACTTGTGAGTGTTGATGACACAACACTTGATATTCTAGTTTCAAGCATGTTTTACTCAATATAGCTCATCAAATCTCAGCAACAAGCTGTAATATCTTACTGACATCATTTAGACACTTAAAACAAGTAAAACACTCTAACATCAAATCTGCTTAGTGAGAAGAATGATCTTATCAGACAGAAAATAAGCAAATATCACCTTATTTGACACATTTCATCTTACTTACATTTCACTTTTTGCAGTGTAAAAAGAAAACAAGTGCAGCCTGAGAAAAGAGCCGCCCGTGTGCCTCGGCATACATTCCAGCCATTTGCCTCCTTTCATTGAGACTAATGTGCAGCACCTGGCGTTTGGCAAAGCCTAATTGATAGGAGCCATGTTGGCTCACGCCTTCTCCCTCTGGTCTCCACAGAGCCCATGCACGGCCCGCGGCGCCTGGAGGTTCTGGACGTCCAGTCCAAGCAGGTGACGGTGCGCTGGGAGCCTCTGGGCTACAACGTGACCCGCTGCCACAGCTACAACCTGACCGTGCAGTACCGCTCCAGGGTGGGCGGCAAGGACCAGACCCGCGAGGAGGTGTGCTACGACACCCAGAGCCGAGACCCGCAGCACACCATCCACAACCTGACGCCCTTCGCCAACCTCAGCGTCCGGCTGGTGCTGCGCAACTCGGAGGGCGTCAAGGAGAGCGGCGAGCTGGAGGTGCAGACTGACGAGGACGGTGAGGCCCGCTTGCGGCGAAATGTGACGAGACATGTCGGTATCATCAATCAATCAATGTTTACTTATATAGCCCTGAATCACCAGTGTCTCAAAGGGCTGCACAAGCCACAACCACATACTTAGATCCCACATCAGGGCAAGGAAAAACTCAATCCAATAGGATGACAATGAGAAACCTGATCTAGCATAATAGTGTGAGAGTCCAGTCCATAGTGGATCTAGCATAATAGTGTGAGAGTCCAGTCCATAGTGGATCCAACATAATCGTGTGAGAGTCCAGTCCATAGTGGATCTAACATAATAGTGTAAGAGTCCAGTCCATAGTGGGTCTAACATAATAGTGTGAGAGTCCAGTCCATAGTGGATCTAACATAATAGTGTGAGAGTCCAGTCCATAGTGGATCTAACATAATAGTGTGAGAGTCCAGTCCATAGTGGATCTAACATAATAGTGAGAGTCCAGTCCATAGTGGATCTAACATAATAGTGTGAGAGTCCAGTCCATAGTGGATCTAACATAATAGTGTGAGAGTCCAGTCCATAGTGGATCTAACATAATATTGTGAGAGTCCAGTCCATAGTGGATCTAACATAATAGTGTGGGAGTCCAGTCCATAGTGGATCTAACATAATATTGTGAGAGTCCAGTCCATAGTGGATCTAACATAATAGTGTGAGAGTCCAGTCCATAGTGGATCTAACATAATAGTGTGAGAGTCCAGTCCATAGTGGATCTAACATAATAGTGTGAGAGTCCAGTCCATAGTGGATCTAACATAATAGTGTGAGAGTCCAGTCCATAGTGGATCTAACATAATAGTGTGAGAGTCCAGTCCATAGTGGATCTAACATAATAGTGTGAGAGTCCAGTCCATAGTGGATCTAGCATAATAGTGTGAGAGTCCAGTCCATAGTGGATCTAGCATAATAGTGTGAGAGTCCAGTCCATAGTGGATCTAACATAATAGTGAGAGTCCAGTCCATAGTGGATCTAACATAATAGTGAGTCCAGTCCATAGTGGATCTAACATAATAGTGTGAGAGTCCAGTCCATAGTGGATCTAACATAATAGTGAGAGAGTCCAGTCCATAGTGGATCTAACATAGTAGTGTGAGAGTCCAGTCCATAGTGGATTTAACATAATAGTGTGAGAGTTCAGTCCATAGTGGATCTAGCATAATAGTGTGAGAGTCCAGTCCATAGTGGATCTAACATAATCGTGTGAGAGTCCAGTCCATAGTGGATCTAACATAATAGTGAGAGTCCAGTCCATAGTGGATCTAACATAATAGTGTGAGAGTCCAGTCCATAGTAGATCTAACATAATAGTGTGAGAGTCCAGTCCATAGTGGATCTAACATAATAGTGTGAGAGCCCAGTCCATAGTGGATCTAACATAATAGTGTGAGAGCCCAGTCCATAGTGGATCTAACATAATATTGTGAGAGTTCAGTTAATAGTATATCTACTTTATTTGTCGTTATTTATATTTTCTGAAAAAATGATGTGATAATGTTCATCAGTCAACTCATTGGTATTAATTTTCAATGTATCAAGATAAAAACAAAATATCAAAATCAAGTTACAGGATGTTATTTATGTAGTTTGACCATTTTCCTCGACTGATGTACTAACATCACGTGGTTTATTTTGTACATATGTAGCATCATCTACAAAGATACAAAGAACTGCTATTGCGATATCTAGTGGCCACATTTAGAACAGCTGTTTCTTCCACTACACCAGAGTTTTTCAACCTTTTTTGAGCCAAGGCACATTTTTTGCGTTGAATAAATGCGGAGGCAAACCACCAGCAGAAATCATTCAAAAACCAAACTCAGTTGACAGTAAAAAGTCGTTGTCGGAATTGTTGGATATGACTTTAAAGCATAAGCAAGCATGCATCACTATAGCTCTTGTCTCAAAGTAGGTGTACTGTCACCACCTGTCACATCACACCCTGACTTATTTAGACTTTTTTGCTGTTTTCCTGTGTGTCGTGTTTTAGTTCTTCTCTTGCGCTCCTATTTTGGTGGCTTTTTCTCTTTTTTTGGTATTTTCCTGTAGCAGTTTCATGTCTTCCTTTGAGCGATATTCCCCGCATCTACTTTGTTTTAGCAATCAAGAATATTTCAGTTGTTTTTTTATCCTTCTTTGTGGGGACATTGTTGATTGTCATGTCGTGTACGGATGTACATTGTGGACGCCGTCTTTGCTCCTCAGTAAGTCTTTGCTGTCGTCCAGCATTCTGTTTTTGTTGACTTTGTAGCCAGTTCATTTTTAGTTTTATACTGCACAGCCTTCCCTAAGCTTCAATGCCTTTTCTTAGGGGCACTCAACTTAGCAATAGATACCTTTTTACCTGCACACTGCCTCCCGCTGTTTCCGACATCTACAAAGCAATTAGCTAGCTGCTGCCACCTACTGATATGGAAGAGTATTACACGGTTACTCTGCCGAGCTCTAGACAGCACCGACACTCAACAACAACACATCATTTGCAGACTATAGTTACTGCTTTGCAAAAAATATTTTTAACCCAAATAGGTGAAATTACATAACCTCCCACGGCACACCAGACTGTATCTCACGGCACACTAGTGGTTGAAAAACACTGCACTAGACACACCAATAAGCTTGTTTATAGATGTATAATATTCTTCATCCTTCTATTTACCACTGCACTATTGTCCCATTAGACTTGCACATACTTATTTACTTGTTTATATTTTAGTTAATTGATATTTATAGTTTACATTGAACAAAGAGAGCACAGTCCACCAAGTCAAACTCATTGTGTGTTAGGCATACCTTGCCAATAAAATTGATTATGATTGTGTGAGGAAGCACATTGTAATGTACAAACGCCGTTTCCATATGAGTTGGGGAATGGTGTTAGATGTAAATATAAACGGAATACAATGATTTGCAAATCCTTTTCAAGCCATATTCAGTTGAATATGCTACAAAGACAACATATTTCATGTTCAAACTCATAAACTTTGTTTTTTTTTTGCAAATAATAATTAAGTTAGAATTTCATGGCTGCAACACGTGACAAAGTAGTTGGGAAAGTGCAAGTTCACCACTGTGTTACATGGCCTTTCCTTTTAACAACACTCAGTAAAGGTTTGGGAAGTGAGGAGACACATTTTTGAAGTGGAATTCTTTCCCATTCTTGCTTGATGTACAGCTTAAGTTGTTCAACAGTCCGGGGGTCTCCCTTCTGCTATTTTAGCTGCCACACATTTTCAATGTCTGGACTACAGGCAGGCCAGTCTAGTACCCGCACTCTTTTACTATGAAGCCACGTTGATGTAACACGTGGCTTGGCATTGTCTTGCTGAAATAAGCAGGGGCGTCCATGGTAACGTTGCTTGGATGGCAACATATGTTGCTCCAAAAGCTGTATGTACCTTTCAGCATTAATGGTGCCTTCACAGATGTGTAAGTTACCCATGTCTTGGCCACTAATACACCCCCATACCATCACACATGCTGCCTTTTACACTTTGCACCTATAACAATCCGGATGGTTCTTTTCCTCTTTGGTCCGGAGGACACGACGTCCACAGTTTCCAAAAACAATTTGAAATGTGGACTCGTCAGACCACAGAACACTTTTCCACTTTGTATCAAAGTATCAAAGGTTGTTCTTAAACTGTTCAACAATTTGCTCAGGCATTTGTTGACAAAGTGGTGACCCTCGCCCCATCCTTGTTTGTGAATGACTGAGCATTTCATGGAATCTACTTTTATACCCAATCATGGCACCCACCTGTTCCCAATTAGCCTGCACACCTGTGGGATGTTCCAAATAAGTGTTTGATGAGCATTCCTAAACTTTATCAGTATTTATTGCCACCTTTCCCAACTTCTTTGTCACGTGTTGCTGCCATCAAATTCTAAAGTTAATGATTGTTTGCAAAAAAAAAAAAAAAGTTTATGAGTTTGAACATGAAATATGTTGTCTTTGTAGCATATTCAACTGAATATGGCTTGAAAAGGATTTGCAAATCATTGTATTCCGTTTATATTTACATCTAACACCATTTCCCAACTCATATGGAAACGGGGTTTGTAATTACACACAATGTGAATTATTGAATGACAAGGCGCTTCATATAATGTTTCACCCCAAAGGTATCCTGGCCACGTCATGCTGTGTCGCTCTTTCAAATATAATTTCCTGATCACTTCCAGTGGCACCGTGGCGGGCGTCATTAGTACTCGGATTGGAAGCAGAATATCTTGGCCGTGGTTAAAAGTTTAATGTTTAATGATGTTAAAAGAGTTTATTATCTTAAACTTCAGGATATGAATAAAAAGTGGACTGTTAAAAAAAAATCATGCTGATTATCAAAGATGTTATATGAGCGATAGTTATAGCTCGATTAAAGCTGTTCTTGAAATGTGTTGTGTTGCTCAAGGGAATGTAATTAATATGGCGCTGGGATACCAATGATTTCAGCCTTTCAAAAGTTCTTCTTGGACAGACACTTTTTGACCTTGGTATTTGTCAAGTGTGCTAAATTGGTGCGTATAATAGGTATGCTTAGGAAAGAAAACACACATTTCCTGTGGCCTAGGACCGATAAGTTAAAGGCCTACTGAAATGATTTTTTTTTTGTTTAAACGGGAATAGCAGATCCATTCTATGTGTCATACTTGATCATTTCGCGATATTGCCATATTTTTGCTGAAAGGATTTAGTAGAGAAAATCGACGATAAAGTTCGCAACTTTTGCTCGCTGATAAAAAAAAGCCTTGCCTGTAGCGGAAGTAGCGTGACGTCACAGGAGCTAGTATTCCTCACAATTCCCCGTTGTTTACAATGGAGCGAGAGAGATTCGGACCGACAAAGCGACGATTACCCCATTAATTTGAGCGACGATGAAAGATTCGTAGATGAGGAACGTTACAGTGAAGGACTTGAGAGGCAGTGATGGACGTATCTTTTTTCGCTCTGACCGTAACTTAGGTACAAGCTGGCTCATTGGATTCCACACTCTCTCCTTTTTCTATTGTGGATCACAGATTTGTATTTTAAACCACCTGGGATACTATATCCTCTTGAAAATGAGAGTCCAGAACGCGAAATGGACATTCAGTGCCTTTTATCTCCACGACAATACATCGGCGAAATGCTTTAGTTACGAGCTAACGTGATAGCATCGTGCTTTAACTGCATATAGAAACAAAAAAATAAACCCCTGACTGGAAGTATAGATAGAAAATCTACAATACTATTAAACCGTGGACATGTAAATACACGGTTAATGCTTTCCAGGCTGGCGAAGGTTAACAATGCTGTGCTAACGACGCCATTGAAGCTAACTTAGCAACTTAGCAACGGGACCTCACAGAGCTATGCTAAAAACATTAGCTCTCCACCTACGCCAGCCAGCCCTCATCTGCTCATCAACACCCGTGCTCACCTGCGTTCCAGCGATCGGCAGAAGGACGAAGGACTTCACCCGATGCGTTTGGCGGCCCGGAGACGTAGGAAGTCAAGGCGAGGTCGGCGGCTAGCGCTCCAACAAAGTCCTCCTGGTTGTGTTGCTGTAGTCCGCTGCTAATACACTGATCCCACCTACAACTTTCTTCTTTGCAGCCTTCAATGTTCATTAAACAAATTGCAAAAGATGTCCAGAATACTGTGGAATTATGAAATGAAAACAGAGCTTTTTGTATAGGATTCTACGGGTACCATAACTTCCGTTACTCTGACTTCGTCACGCGCATACGTCATCATACCGTGACGTTTCAGCCGGATATTTCCCCAGAAGTTTTAAATGTCACTTTATAAGTTAACCCGGCCGTATTGGCATGTGTTGCAATGTTAAGATTTCATCATTGATATATAAACTATCAGACTGCGTAGTAGTGGCTTTCAGTAGGCCTTTAAAGTGCTGCTATCATAGTTTGGTTTGGCTTGGTTTTCTTTTGAACATGTATGCACTACACAGTCACAATATGATACATCATGCAATTAGCATATTCTCATTTCTCTTTACAACATTCCTGAAAAGGAGTATGAAGAAGCAAAGTTTATTAATCCCATCGCTTTTCCACTTCATTGATATTACTGACACATGAGATCACTTCCTGTTCTCATATTGTAACACAATTTACAGTTCTCTTGATAGGCAGTTATAATTCCCAAAATGAAATGGATTATTTCTCATTTTCAATACGATTCAAGATGTTCATCAAAATTCTTCTTCCTTGTACTTTGTAAACACTTCTGTTTGAACAGCCTTGTGTGATGTTCATATTGTTGTTACTCAGCCAGCGTTTGTGGGTCTGATGGACCCCTTGCATTTTGTGGCTTTTAATGCCTCACAATCAAACACTTTTATGTTAAAATACTGAACAGATGTTTACCTTATCCCAATGAACATCTGTTCAGTATTTTAACATAAAAGTGTTTGATTGTGAGGCATTAAAAGCCACAAAATGCAAGGGGTCCATCAGACCCACAAACGCTGGCTGAGTAACAACAATATGAACGTTGCACGGAAAATGTCTCTGCCAGTTTCTGCATCCCACAGGGATTCTTCTTTTGTGTTTCTGCACCTGCGGTTCCCACACAAGGTTGCGACATTGTTTGTCAACACTGTCTGCTCTTCATTTTCTCGCACATTTGACCCTCTGATGTTCTGTGTACCTACACTCTGTCCTCCTCCTGTCTAGGCCTGCTGTGTGTGAGTGTGTGTGTGTGTGTGTGTGGGTGTGTGAGTGTGTGTATGTGTGTGTCTGGGTGCGTGCGTGCGTGGGTGCGTATGGTACACAGAACATCAATTTCCACACTTCTATTAGCTCCGGGTCCAGTGGACCCGGACATCTTATACAATGTTTCCCACACATTCATTTATTTGTGGCGGCCCGCCACGAAAGAATTACGTCCGCCACAAATAATTAAAAAAAAATATATATATATATATATTTTTTTTTGTCCTGTCCAGCTTCTCAGGCAAATCATATAGTTGATGTAGATGCCCATATAGGCTGTTCACCTTTACTTTACAAAAGAGAAGTGCAGGATACTTCTCTTATTGCCTTATTTGTATTTGACCACTACTGTTTTCTGTTTATTTGTTACTGACTGTGGCAGGACACCTCTGCCTCTGTTTCACTTTATGTTGCTGGTAAATAATATGGTTGTAGTAGTAGGCTAAAGTTACATTATTTAGTATGCACTAATTAAAGGGGCAGAGCTTTAAGAGACATTTTAGCTTTTGTATTTTATAAGATATATTTTTTGTAAGAACCACAATTAATAAATATATTTCAGTCAATAACTTATTGTTCAAATCTGTATATAAATATGTACATAAAGTGTTGTAATTATATTGTAAAATGGATGGATGGATGGACGTTTAAAACAAAACTGTTATTATTAATTACTAAGTATACATTTTTTGAGCCTTTTTAGAGAAAATCATATCATTGTAGTAAATTATGCAAATCACTCGATGATGTCATGATTACCACGCCCATAGCCACGCCCATAGCCACGCCCCCACCGCTGCAGGTATCTTGGCAGTTTATGGGAAACACTGTTATATGTACTGTATTTTTCGGACTATAAGTCGCAGTTTTTTTTCATAGTTTGGTGCGTTTTATACTCTGGAGCGACCTATGTGTGAAATTATTACCACACTACCGTAAAATATCCAATAATATTATTGATGTCATTCACGTAAGAGACTAGACGTATAAGATTTCATGGGATTTAGCGATTAGGAGTGACAGTAAACGTATAACATGTTCTATATGTTATAGTTATTTGAATGACTCTTACCATAATATGTTACGTTAACATAGCAGTTGGTTATTTATGCCTCATATAACGTACACTTATTCAGCCTGTTGTTCACTATTCTTTAGACATTTTAAATTGCATTTCAAATGTCTATTCTTGCTGTTGGCTTTTATCAAATACATTTCCCCACAAAAATGCGACTTATACTCCAGTGCGACTTATATATGTTTTTTTCCTTCTTTATTATGCATTTTCGGCCGGTGCGTCTTATACTCCGGTGGGACTTATACTCCGAAAAATACGGTAATATAAATGTGTAGGGGGGGGTGTATGGTGTGTGGTCATTAAATATGTAAACTGATATATGTTCTTCACAGAAAATGAGCCAAAGTCAGTGAGTCTCAGTTTGAAAAATGCATTAATTGTATCATTTTTCTTTTAATCAAAAAATGAAAACGGGTCCCACAGACCCGAACACCACACAAGGGTGTGTGGTGTGCATAAGTACAAGTAGTATTCCTGGAGGCCACCGGGAGAAAATCACAAGAGTCATACCAAAGACTATAGAAATGGGAGCCATTACTTCCCTGCTTGGCACTCAGGGTTGGAATTGGGGGTTAAATCACCAAAAATGATTACCGGGCGCGACCCCCGCTGCTGCCCACTGCTCCCCTCACCCAGGGTGATGGGTCAAATGCAGAGAATAATTTCGCCACACCTCGTGTGTGTGTGACAATCATTGGTACTTTCACTTTAATAAGGCCTTCTTGTCCCAATTTGTAGTTAACAAACCGTAAACGTCTGATCAATGAATGGCGTTCCATGCGTTTTGATCGCCACGACTTGAAAGCGCCGACTCCTCCTCGCCATCTTCCCGCCGACTGATCCCGCGGGAAGACCCTGTACAGGCGGGGGCATCGCCGCAGCTCCTTGAAGATAAATCCCATCTACGCATCGCTTCTTGTGTTCTAGAATGAAAGCTGTTAGAGGATCAGATGTTATGCACATTAATAATGCAGACACCTCACCTCCTTTATTTATACGCCGCTCAATCCCGCCGTACAGTCTGCGCATCGTTATTGTCAAGCACTTGACATTTTTGCATAAATTCACATCCAAATATGTTTGTCTGGTGTCCATTGGGCGTCCTTGAGAAGCTCTTTAGGCGATTGTCGTGGCAACATAAATCAAACGTCGGGGAAGGAATTGGCGCGCTTGCCGACTTTTATTGAGCTGCGGGTGTCGCTAATGATGGCCGTGTCTTGTCCCGCAGTGCCCAGCACCGTCCCCCTGGAGTCCATCCAGGGCAGCGCCTACGAGGAGAAGATCATCCTGACGTGGAGGGAACCTGCTCAGACGTACGGCGTCATCACTCAGTATGAGGTATGACACACAGCAAGAAGTCAGTGTTCAAAAACAAGAAGAAAAATTACAAAAATGAGGGGTATTTTATTTGAACTAAGCAAAATTATCTGCCAATAAAACAAGAAAATTCGGCTGGTCAAGACTTTTCCAAAACAAGTCAAATTAGCTAACCTCAATGAACCCAAAAATAGCTTAAAATAAGTATATTCTCACTAATAACAAGTGCACTTTTCTTGCTAGAAAAAAATGGGACCTTTTTGCTCAATATGTTGAAAAATATCCTTAAATAAGTAAATGCTAGTGCCATTATCTTGACATAATGTGGCATTACATTTCTTGAAACCAGCAAACTTATACTAAAAACTAATTTATTGTTCTTAATGGAAAGGCAACAAGGCAACATCTTGTTACTCTCGGGGTCTCCTAGCCGCTCAGGCAAATCATATGGTCTAAAAATGCATTTTTCCATCGATAACATGACATCATCGTGCAAGTCCATGCTTTTCAGTCAATTAGTGCGCATATATACATATATACTTTTTTTAAATTTTAATTTTGAAGAATTCATCTGAATGTGCATGAACTATTTCTGTTCAAAATTGTTTGAAATGTCACATGTTAAATGTTTAAATATGAACTGTCAGTTTACTGTACTGTGCATCAGTTGATATTCTACTTTCAAGCATGTTTTACTCAATATAGCTCATCAAATCTCAGCAACAAGCTGTAATATCTTACTGACATCATTTAGGAGCAAAACCCTTAAAACAAGTAAAACACACTAATATAAAATCTGCTGGATTTTACCAGTCCGGCCCACCTGGGGAATGGATTTTCCTCCATGTGGCCCCTGAGCTAAAATGAGTTTGACACAGCTGGTATAATGGTTATCCAGGAAAGTTGTGAATTCCTGGTACGAATCCAGTCTACACTGCAAAAAGTCAGTGTTCAAAAACAAGAAAAAAAATTAGAAAAATTAGTTTTTTTTTATTTGAACTAAGCAAAATTATCTGCCAATAGAACAAGAACATTTGGCTTGTCAAGACTTTCCAAAACAAGTCAAATAATTAGCTAACCTCAATGAACCCAAAAATACCTTAAAATAAGTATATTCTCACTAATAACAACTGTACTACTATATGAGTACGTATTTTCTATTGTTTCATTGAAAATAAAACAGCAAAGTCCATTTGGCTGTCATCTGTTTTAATTATGAGACACAATTGTGTCAAAGTCATGATTTTTTTTTTTTCATGCTTGAAATAAGAAATGATGACTTTAAAAAAGTAGTTTTCTACTTGTGAGTGTTGATGACACAACAGTTGATATTCTAGTTTCAAGCATGTTTTACTCAATATAGCTCATCAAATCTCAGCAACAAGCTGTAATATCTTACTGACATCATTTAGACACTTAAAACAAGTAAAACACTCTAACATCAAATCTGCTTAGTGAGAAGAATTATCTTATCAGACAGAAAATAAGCAAATATCACCCTTATTTGACATATTTCATCTTACTTAGATTTCACTTTTTGCAGTGCGTACACTGCAAAAAGTCAGTGTTCAAAAACAAGAAAAAAACAAACAAAAATTGAACCAATAGAACCAGAAAATTCGACTTGTCAAGACTTTCCAAAACAAGTAAAATTAGCTAACCTCAATGAACCCAAAAATAGCTTAAAATAAGTATATTCTCACTAATAACAAGTGCACTTTTCTTGCTAGAAAAAAAAAGAGACCTTTTTGCTCAATATGTTGAAAAATATTCTTAAATGAAGTAAATGCTAGTGCCATTATCTTGACATAATGATATGCACTCGGCATTACATTTCTTGAAACCAGCAAACTTATACTAAAAACTAATTTATTGTTCTTAATGGAAAGGTAACAAGGCAACATCTTGTTACTCTCGGGGTCTCCTAGCCGCTCAGGCAAATCATATGCTCTAAAAATGCATTTTTCCATGGATAACATGACATCATCGTGCAAGTCCATGCTTTTTCAGTCAATTAGTGCGCATATATACATATATACTTTTTTTAAATTTTAATTTTGAAGAATTTATCAGAATGTGCATGAACTATTTCTGTTCAAAATTGTTAGAAATGTCACATGTTAAATGTTTAAATATTAACTGTCAGTTTACTGTACTGTGCATCAGTTGATATTCTAGTTTCAAGCATGTTTTACTCAATATAGCTCATCAAATCTCAGCAACAAGCTGTAATATCTTACTGACATCATTTAGACACTTAAAACAAGTAAAACACTCTAACATCAAATCTGCTTAGTGAGAAGAATGATCTTATCAGACAGAAAATAAGCAAATATCACCCTTATTTGACATATTTCATCTTACTTACATTTCACTTTTTGCAGTGTGTGTTTGGCGTGTAGTGGATTGTCCGAAGCTTAAGCAAGCAACAAAAGTAGTTTAGTACAACAAATTTATTTACCCATTATCAGAAGTGCAGGTTGAATTAAGTTGTCCGTGCAAGCAGACACAATGTACTCCAGAGCACACAAGACACACACCAGCCAAAATCACCCCCCCGAGTTCCGGTCTTCTGCCATTCATTTATATGTCTGTTGTGCGTCATCGTTCCTTATCAAATGCGTCAATGTCTTGTTTTGCTTTTCCTATCTGTTCCATAACAACTCGAATTCTGTAGACAGGTTGGCACGACTCAATATTCACTTTTGTCCCACAACTGGTCCATTCAATGGCACAAAATACAAGAGTATTGAAAATGAGCGGACATTCTTAAAAGACAAGAAATATAGGTCAAAAGGTCAGAAATTCTACTACATACCCGCCTTCCAGGGTCTTAAGACCCTGGACCAAAACAATTTCTGATATAGACCACTAACTTAAATCTCTACCGCAGATAGAGGCAAAAACCTCAATGTTTTTATACGAGGCAAAAATTCCGTCTATGACCCTCCTTCAGAGCGATCGCTGTTACCAGCCTGCAGTAAAACCATCTCACAGAACACAATTAGTGGCCTACCCTTTGATTTAGTAAAGGAAAAACAAATACTTTGATCATGAACATCATTGAACATAAATAGATGAATGTATATAGACTTATGACTGTAAGACATTTTCAAAAATATTTTTCCCGGCATTTGCAATGAATGTAGTTACCAATATTGTTAATTACCAATTGATTTTGAACACACAACTGAATTTCGTATGAGTCCATGTTCGATTAGTGCTCGTATAGATGGCTCGGTGGTGCCTCAGGCTGGTGGCCTGCCGACACCTCGTTGGGCTTTTGGCTGCCCTGGTGAAGAAAGTGATCCACTCAAACAGTCTGTCTCTCTTTGGGGTGTGGTTCAGTCCATTGGGCAGACTGTTCAGTGGCATGTGCGTGCTGGCCGAAATTGGGGAAAACTCAGGTAGAGTTGGAGCTGTGGGGGCTTTGGGGAAGGCTGGGGCAAAGTATGGGGCGTTGGGGCTTTGGTCCAGGCCCTCGGCTTGCTTCAGGCCTCCTCGCTGCTTCGGCACTCCCGACACTTCTTTCCACAGCTGCTGGAGTCCCGGTGGACATATTGGCTGGCAACGTTAGTTGTTCTCGTCATCGCTGGCAAGGTGTTGTCTCTCCTCTCGGTTCCTTCCAGTCAGGTATCGGGTGTTGGTCCTGGATCGGCTTTGACCGTGCCCCTCTTAGCGAGTGCAAGGGAATCTGGAGTGGCTGCTTTCATCCTCAAATCTGCACAGAGGAACTGGCACACAAATTCTACATTTTGCAAACTTACCATTTTGGTCTCATGGTCTTTCCACCTTCCTAGGAAGCTGCTGGTCCTGAGAAGTGCTGATCTTGTGACTGAAGAAGATTAACCTGTTTTCTTAAAATAGGTGCCGTTGTTTGACCTAATCTTTTTGGGGAAACCATGTCGGGATATTTGATCATTCACAAAATATTTCATTACTGAATTGGCCAACCACTGCAATTGTCAATCTAAATCACTACGTTCCTTTATCCTTGATCATATCCGGATTGATCATATCGATTAAATAAAACCTCAACACGCTCAAACTTGACCCAATCCAAACTCACCTCCCCCCTCTGTCCCTCTCACAGGGACAGTGTTAGTCGTAGTAATAGTAATAGTAGTAGTAGTAGTAGTAGTAGTAGTTTCAGAAACATCCAAGAAAAAGAAAAGACAGCTGATAGTCAAGTGCAGCAAGAACAGAGGCGGAGGACAGGTCATGTTTGAGGTCACTGTTCGCTTTTGCAATAGTACTTTCATATTTTACAACACCTAGTGAATTATTGTGGCCTCAATAATTCACTAAATAGTTGTATTTAATTTAGTCTATCTATGATGGGACAATGCACAGAAACATTAAGTTCAGAAACAGATATGTTCTGTACTAGATTATATCTAAATAGCTACTTTCCATCTGCAGTCCCTGGCTACCTAAATTAAAGGGATCCAAAAATCAAGCACTAAAATTATGACACTATTTAATCATAATAAATATATACATTCATAATAATCAATAATTAATCAAAAATAATCATACTGTAGCATGTATTCAATGATAAGAAAAGTCACCAAATGCCCCTTCATGGACACATACTTACCATACAATACAACCACACCTTATTTACATCATCACACAAAGACCATACATGCTCTTGTTCACATCTGTCATCATTCGTAAAAACAACCAAGATTTTAACAGCCATACCTCACAATTTACAACAAAAATGCTCTCATGGATAAATATAATACTCATTAAATTGATGTGTCAACCTAATGCCCCTCTTAGTGACCGTCTGAGCAGCCTTGATTGCTCCAAAGCCACTTTTTTTTTTTTTTTTTTTTCAAATTTTCTATTCCTTTTGTTATAACGTGGAGAAAGCTAATTGGTCTGTACATGTTCTGGTCTTCTTTATTTCCTGCTTTATGGATTTAATCGTAGTAGCAGTTTCTCGACGTGGTAGGTAAAGTGTTTTCCGTTTAATTTATTTATCAATCGTTGTTATACGAGCAATAATACAATCCTTATATGTTTTTAGGAAGATAGTGTCCAACCCATATATATATCTCTAGATCGTGAGTCTGATAATGCAGTGAAGATTTTGTTCAACTTTGTTTCATTTGTTAATTCTAAAATTAGTCCATATGAATAAATGACAATTATTTGCACTGATTTTGAGGGACTTTTTATTCAGGGTTTGTACAGACTGGATGAAATGTTCATTAAAATTATTACTCATGTCCAGACTGTCTGCGATAGTAGCGCCATTGATATTTAATGTTATAGTGTTGTTTCTTGTTTGCTCTCTTCCCGTAAGTTTGTATCTGGTTTTCCATAACTTTCTAATGTTCCCTTTTGCAGCTTTAATTAATTCTAAGTGAAAGTCAGCCTTAGACTTCTGCATAAACATTGTAACTTTGTTCCTCCAACTTTTAAATCATACGATCTGTATTTAGACCTGTTTTAATTGCTCTTATGAGAGCTGAGTCCTCATGTCTTTATTAGAATCCAATGGTATTTTTATTTTAACACTCTTCTTTCTGGTTTTGTATTCGTGTATTTACAGATGTTCTCTTTAATTTTTGTCATCCAATTGTAATTCTAGTAGGGCTGCTTATCATTTGTATCATATAGAAGCCGTTTATAATATCCTTAAGTTTCTTTCTACACGTCTTATTTAACCAGTCCAGATTAACGTCCTCCATGACGTTACTTCTGTCATACTATGCTGTTTGAGGATGTCTGAAAATGAATCAAGAAAAATGTCTTCAGCTGTGGTCGGTCGGTATACTACAATTACCTTGAAATACATTTCTGAGGAAAATGTGATTTTAATTTCAACATTCTCAAATTGATCTACTTTTAATGTTTTCCCTTTCATAAATCATAATTCCTCCCCCCTTTGTCACTCGATCTGTCTTTTCTGTAATCTTGTACCCCGGGACATTAATTAGAACGTAAAGGTGTTGTGGGTTTTAACCATGTCTCTGATAGACAAGGTAATCCTGATTAGAGTCTGACAGTAACTGCTGTATTTGTTCAGTATGTTTCCTGTGGTAGAAAGTTTAATAATGCGGACACGTTTGTTACTGAATACTTTCTACAGACTTCTGTCTCTCTGCGACTTTGTGTATGTAATAAGCAACTACAATTATTTAATATGCTTAAATTTTGTTTTAGCTCAGCTGTTGTGTAGCTGCTAGTTCCTTGTAGCCTACAGCAGAATGTCCAAATTGCAACCAATAGCTACGTTTTTAACAGACAACCGAAATAATTGAAAATGTGGTATTTGCGTATCGGTTCAATACGCAAATACAGAGAGCAAAGGAACAATGTGGGTCATTAGTTGTCCATCTTATACCATTCTAATTGTTGTAAGGATAGTTCACATGAGCGGCCATACCTTGAGTCCCACCATATATAAGAGTCAAAAGGCTCCTATTATGAGTCGTCTAATTGGTGATCATACAATTTGGCGGTTTGGTCAGAAATTCTACTACAGGCGTAAAAGGGAACCATTTTTTTTTATTTTTTTTTTTTATTTCAGTGCTCTTCTTGGCTGCTGTATATATTTTCTTTGTTCTGTCTGTCACATTGAAAAACGCTCACCCAGGCCGCCGTCGTCTTTTGCCCTCTGACCTCGGCAGAAAACACAATCTAAGAAACGCGGTCGACAGAACATCGCTACTCAAGCAAATGTTGACTTAAGGCTGCACGCAATCCTTGTTCACTGGCTGCACCGCGACCTCAACACGGCAAACATACGCACGCACACACACACACACACACTCACACACACACACACACACCTTGATCTTAACCGTCTTACGGTTTGGGAAGTAATCCCGCAGCCTTTCCCACAGATTGATTCCCTCTCTGGTTGCTGTTTGCTCACTGCGCTGTTATTTTGACTAGTTTAGCCAGGGGGGCCTCACTCTCTCTCTCTCTCTCTCTCTCTCTCTCTCTCTCTCTCTCTCTCTCTCTCTCTCTCTCTCTCTCTCTCTCTTTGGTTGAGATTGAACCATGTGCGGGGGTTTGTTTAGTCAAGCATATGCATCCCAGGCGTAAAGGAAACGATGTCCATAATATATTTAGAAAAAAAACAAACAAACATGGCTTTTGCCGGTGTGCTGACTGAGTTAAAGAGCAACACGTCTGTGCTGTTTGTCTCTGTTAAAATGTCATGCTACATGCAAAAGCATTCAGCGTTGCGCCCTCCAGGCTGTTAGCGCCACTGGAAACGAGCAATAAGTCTCATTTTAATGCATGTTGGTGATAAACGGGGAAACGGGGCAGCAAAGCGCTCGCTCACACGCTGCACCGTCGCTTTGTTTGACGTTTACATGACTTTATTTTGCTATTAAATACGCCCCTGTGTGGAAAAAAGCACCGTCTAATACAGAGGTGTCCAAAGTGCGGCCCGGGGGCCGTTTGCGGCCCGCAGCTAATCGCCACGCATTCTGCAAAAATTGCAAAATTGATAGTATTGCAAAAATTTAAAAAAAACATTTTAAAAGAAGTGAAATGAGGCGAAATCTAACGAGAAAAAGTTGCAATGTTGACACAAAGTTAGGGATGATACTCGAAACCGGTTTTCCCGGTTGTTTGATAAGAAAAGAACCGAGTCCTCGGACTCGAATCCCTTTTTGAGAACCGGTACCCGTTATCGAGACCACTATAGTGAAGGAAAAGAGTTGATTCTTTATTCGAATCCCGTCCCGACCAGAAATGCTCCGTGGGACATCACAAGAAATGACGTCATGTAGCTCAGTCATTAGGCGCAGATAGCGAAAGCAGGAAAACAATGGACAGGATAAAGCGCTCCAAGGTGTAATAAAGTTCAAAACAAAAGCTATAATCCATCGAATAACTTTACTGAGAGATTTGAGCAGGGTAAAACACATGACCAACACTTTTACCACCAACCGGAAACATAGCAACCAGGCTAGCAACGCACCTCCTTTACGGCAGCTGTCGCAACCTTCTTAAAACAACCGCAGCACATACATATATATACAACACTGCAGCACATACATATATATACAACACTGCAGCACATACATATATATACAACACTGCAGCACATACATATATATACAACACTGCAGCACATACATATATATACAACACTGCAGCACATACATATATATACAACACTGCAGCACATACATATATATACAACATATCTCCCTTTTTGAACTTTTGTTTTTCTTTCCTTGTAAACGTTACAAAATCACACTGTATATGTGTTGTCTGTCTAATTATAAATAATGCAGACGAGGCGTGTTGGCTGAGTTCTTGACGTTTACTTTCACAGCGTGGCAACATGCAACACTTTTCGGGGCTACCGCGCATGCTCGTCACTCCCGTTGCATGATGGGTAGTGTAGTTGTTATATTCTCTAGCTCATAACATTTTTCCCCCATAAAGAAATAATGTTAACTCAATAAAGTGTATTTCTTTTTTTAGCTTTAACTTTTCATTTTTTAGCATTGTAACCACATTTGCAAACAACTTTTCTCTTCATAGAATGTTCTTTCAATAAAGAAATAAAGTGCAAAAATGTCAAAGCATCATAACAAACAGTTATGTCAAATAGCAGCAGAATTGCACTTTTTGGAGAGCTGTATTATTTCCAGTTTTGTGCCCAAGGGACTGATTTTATTTAACACTATATTATTATTTATACACCTATAGTGATCACAGAGACAGCTTGTTTTTGTGTTACTGTATATATTTGTTTCTCTGAAAAATCCCACTTAATATACTTTGGGTAACAACAGTCAATATTTATTTATTTTATTTTATTTTTTTAGGGGGGTAACAGTCAATATTCATTTATTTATTAGATTTTATTTTTTTATTATATAATAAAAGTGAGCTTTTGTTAAACCAAATATTGTGTGTTTTTTTCCATATACAACAACCTATCTGGACTCCATAAGAGAATCGATAAGGAATCGGTTCGATAAGAGGATTCCATAATAGACTCGAACTCGATAATTCCTTATCAAACATCATCCCTACACAAAGCTGCCATGCAGGCTGTTTTTTTTCTTTTGTCTTTGATTATTTGAATTTTTTTGCCATTGTTCGAGAAAAAAGAAAAAAGACAAAAAATCTATGTTACAATGAATTATTACTTAAAAAATTTCACAAAATATTGCATATATTGTGTGGTTGCCATATAAAAACGTCAAAGTTTTATTTGGACAAAAGAGTATAAAACAAACAAAATAATTGTTCAAACGTACAATGGACAGATATATCTGAAGTTGATCTCGTAATTTAAGTGTGAAAAGTAAAAAAAACAACTAATAAAAATTAGGGATGTCCGATAATATTGGCCTGCCGATATTATCGGCCGATAAATGCGTTAAAATGTAATATCGGAAATTATTGGTATCGTTTTTTAAATTATCTGTATCGTTTTTTTTAATTTTTTTTTTTAGTTTTTTTTTATTAAATCCACATAAAAAACACAAGATACACTTACAATTAGTGCACCAACCCAAAAAACCTCCCTCCCCCCATTTCTTTCTGTTATCAATATTCTGCTTCCTACATTATATATCAATATATATCAATACAGTCTGCAAGGGATACAGTCCGTAAGCACACATGATTGTGCGTGCTGCTGCTCCACTAATAGTACTAACCTTTAACACTTCATTTGACTCATTTTCATTCATTACTAGTTTCTATGTAACTGTTTTTATATTGTTGTACTTTCTTTTTTATTCAAGAAAATGTTTTTAATTTAGTTATCTTATTTTATTTTATTTTTTTGAAAGTACCTTATCTTACCTGGTTGTCCAAATTAGGCATAATAATGTGTTAATTCCACGACTGCATATATCGGTTGATATCGGTATCGGTTGATATCGGTATCGGTAATTAAAGAGTTGGACAATATCGGAATATCGGATATCGGCAGAAAGCCATTATCGGACATCCCTAATAAAAATGTATGACTTTATGAGTGGGAGACCTTTTGGATCCCAAATATATTTAGTGGGATTTTATTTAACTTTTCACTGTGATTACTCAACAATATTAAAGAATTCAAATCAATGGTGTCCTGCATTATTGATCTTTTAGGGCTCTAATGACTAAATACTGCATATTTCAGTTTTACTATGAAAAACAAACTTGGCTTTGACGGAAAAGGCATAAAACCTGTTTTTTTTTTACTTGATGTCAACCTGAAGTTGATATAGAGATATACTGTAAAAAAATAATAATAATAATTTGACTTATTTTTAACATTTTAATGACTGAGACCCTTGACCCTTGATTGGTCCCCGGGAGCCCTAAAGGTTAAAAAAAAAATCTATATATTTTGTTAAGGTTTGAAAATGAAAAATATCAAAATGGCCCCCGTATGCTTACATTTTTCCGTGTGTGGCCCTCAGTGGAAAAAGTTTGGACACCCCTGGTCTAATACAAGACGGTCGGCCTCTACTGACATCATTCTCATTATTAATGCATCCTTATGTTTATTGTCGTGGCTGTAGGGTTTTTTTTTATTGTAGAGGGAGGATTGGTAAAGCACTTGGTTTAGCGTAACATTGTTCTGAACTTGTGACTTCCATGTTAAATCAGATACCTCAAAAACCAACAGGGTTCCTGCCTTGATGTTAGAGATGTCCGATAATATCGGACTGACGATATTATCGGCCGATAAATGCTGTAAAATGTAATATCGGAAATTATCGGTATCGGTTTCAAAAAGTAAAATGTATGACTTTTTAAAATGGCGCTATGTACACGAACATAGAGAGAAGTACAGAGCACCTTTGCGTGCCGGCCCAGTCACATAATATCTACGGCTTTTCACACACAAGGTGAATGCAACGCATACTTGGTCAACAGCCATACAGGTCACACTGAGGGTGGCCGTATAAACTGTCATAACGTGGACTGTGAGGGTTTTGTTTTCCCGAGATGCAAGTAAAGTTGGACTGGACATGGCGTGAAGGTAAGGACATCATTTATTTTTAACTCTAAACTACAAAAGGGGTACAAAACTAAAGGCGCGCACAAAGGCGGAGAACAAACCTGACTAATGAAAACAAATCTAGCACAAAGGCAGAAACTAAAGTCACTAAATGTGGCATTAATAACAAAAAGTTACTTGGCAGAGCAGGAGTCTATGGCATGGAACACGTAATCAATGGAGTAACAGGCAGTTAATGTCGCCAGGCAGACTGCCTGGCAACTGGAAGCTTAAATAATACCGACATGATTAGTGCAAAACGTGAGACAGGTGAAACTAGTGAGTAGTCATGGAAACAAAACAAGCAAGAGTGCACAACCAGGAGCTAAAAAGCGTCCAAAAAAAACCCCAGCACATGGCCAAACAAAAACATGATCAACACAGACACGACATAAACAACTTGAACTCTGTTACAAATATGTGTGAACCCACACCAAACAAGAATGACAAACACATTTCGGGAGAACATCCGCACCGTAACACAACATAAACACAACACAACAAATACCCAGAACCCCTTGCAGCACTAACTCTTCGGGACGCTACAATATACAAATTCCAAGCTGCTGTTTTGAGGCATGTTAAAAAAAAATACTGCACTTTGTGACTTCAATAATAAATATGGCAGTGCCATGTTGGCATTTTGTTCCATAACTTGAGTTGATTTATTTTGGAAAACCTTGTTACATTGTTTAATGCATCACAACAAAATGAGGCATAATAATGTGTTAATTCCACCACTGTATATATCAGTATCGGTTAATATCGGAATCGGTAATTAAGAGTTGGACAATATCGGAATATCGGATATCTGCAAAAAAGCCATTATCGGACATCTCTAGTAAATTGTAAATAAAAACCGAATACAATGATTTGCAAATCCTTTTCAACTTATATTCAATTAAATAGACTGGCCTTGCGATGAGGTGGCGACTTGTCCAGGGTGTACCCCGCCTTCCGCCCGAATGCAGCTGAGATAGGCTCCAGCACCCCCCGCGAACCCAAAAGGGACAAGCGGTATAAAATGGACAAGATATTTAATGTTCGAACTGAGAAACACTTTTTTTTTTTTGCAAATAATCATGAACTTGGAATTTAATGGCAGCAACACATTGCATTTTGACCACTGTGTTACATGGCCTTTCCTTTTAACAACACTCAGTAAACGTTTGGGAACTGAGGAGACACATTTACTTAAAGGCCTACTGAAAGCCACTACTAGCGACCACGCAGTCTGATAGTTTATATATCAATGATGAAATCTTAACATTGCAACACATGCCAATACGGCCGGGTTAACTTATAAAGTGACATTTTACATTTCCCGCTAAACTCCCGCTTGGAAACGTCTATGTATGATGACGTATGCGCGTGACGTCACGACGGCAACGGAAGTATTCGTACCCAATGTGTCACCGTACAAACTGCTCTGTTTTCATCGCATCATTCCACAGTATTCTGGACATCTGTGTTGGTGAATCTTTTGCAATTTGTTTAATGAACAATGGAGACTGCAAAGAAGAAAGTTGTAGGTGGGATCGGTGTATTAGCGGCTGGCTGCAGCAACACAACAAGGAGTACTTACTTGGATAGCAGACGCGCTAGCCGATGCTAGCCGACAACCGCATCTGTGAAGTCCTTCGTCGCGCCGTCGATCGCTGGAACGCAGGTGAGCACGGGTGTTGATGAGCAGATGAGGGCTGGCTGGCGTAGGTGTATAGCTAATGTTTTTAGCATAGCTCTGTGAGGTCCGGTTGCTAAGTTGCTAAGTTAGCTTCAGCGTCGTTAGCAACAGCATTGTTAAGCTTTGCCAGGCTGAGAATTAATAACCGTGTATTTACATGTCCATGGTTTAATAGTATTGTTGATCTTCTGTCTATCCTTCCAATCAGGGGTTTATTTCTTTTGTTTCTATCTGCATTTGAGCCAGATGCTATCACGTTAGCTCAGTAGCTAAAGTGCTTCGCCGATGTATTGTCGTGGAGATAAAAGTCACTGTGAATGTCCATTTCGCGTTCTCGACTCTCATTTTCAAGAGGATATAGTATCCCAGGTGGTTTAAAATACAAATCCGTGATCCACAATAGAAAAAGGAGAGAGTGTGGAATCCAATTAGACCTTGTACCTAAGTTACGGTCAGAGCGAAAAAAGATACACCCTGCACTGCCTCTCTAGTTCTTCACTCTAACGTTCCTCATCCACAAATCTTTCATCCTGGCTCAAATTAATGGGGTAATCGTCGCTTTCTCGGTCCGAATCTCTCTCGCTCCATTGTAAACAACGGGGAATTGTGAGGAATACTAGCTCCTGTGACGTCACGCTACTTCCGCTACAGGCAAGGCTTTTTTTTTATCAGCGAGCAAAAGTTGCAAACTTTATCGTCGATGTTCTCTACTAAATCCTTTCAGCAAAAATATGGCAATATCGCGAAATGATCAAGTATGACACATAGAATGGATCTGCTATTCCCGTTTAAATTAAAAAAAATCATTTCAGTAGGCCTTTAAGCTCTTCAGGTGGAATTCTTTCCAATTCTTGCTTGATGTACAGCTTGACACTCAGCATCAAGGGTTGGAATTGGGGGTTAAATCACCTGTATGGCTGTTGACCAAGTATGCCTTGCATTCACTTGTGTGTGTGAAAAGCTGTAGATATTATGTGATTGGGCCGGCACGCAAAGGCAGTGCCTTTAAGGTTTATTGGCGCTCTGTACTTCTCCCTACGTCCGTGTACCACTCCGTACAGTAAATTTTACTTTTTGAAACCGATACCGATAATTTCCGATATTACATTTTAAAGCATTTATCGGCATCTCTACAATTTACGCAACGTGCCAACTTCACTGGTTTTGGGTTTTGTAGATGACACATTCCAGGGTGACGTTACATCTCAGAGCCACTCTTATGTCTGGGTTGAACCAACATGAGAAAAAAAGCGCTATATAAATCTAATAGATTATGGCTGTCCTATCAAATAACTCAAACCGTGACTTGTCGAGTCGTGGAGTCAACGAGCTGTTTAACCTCCGTCATTAGCAACGACAATGGAGATCGTGATTGATCTCACTCAAATCAGTAGTATTCTTGCCAGGGACACACAATCCCTGAAAATGTCACATTTTGATTAATAGATGACTGGGAAAGTGCATATATATATATATATATATATATATATATATATATATATATATATATATATATATATATATATATATATATATATATATATATATATATATATACACACATATACACTACCGTTCAAAAGTGTGGGGTCACCCAAACAATTTAGTGGAATAGCCTTCATTTCTAAGAACAAGAATAGACTGTGGAGTTTCAGATGAAAGTTCTCTTTTTCTGGCCATTTTGAGCGTTTAATTGAGCCCACAAATGTGATGCTCCAGAAACTCAATCTGCTCAAAGGAAGGTCAGTTTTGTAGCTTCTGTAACGAGCTAAAGTGTTTTCAGATGTGTGAACATGATTGCACAAGGGTTTTCTAATCATCAATTAGCCTTCTGAGCCATTAGAACACTGGAGTGATAGTTGCTGGAAATGGGCCTCTATACACCTATGTAGATATTGCACCAAAAAGCAGACATTTGCAGCTAGAATAGTCATTTACCACATTAGCAATGTATAGAGCAGGGGTCACCAACCTTTTTGAAAGCAAGAGCTACTTCTTGGGTAGTGATTAATGCGAAGGGCTACCAGTTTGATACACACTTGGATAAATTGCCAGAAAAAGCCAATTTGCTCAATTTACCTTTAACTCTATGTTATTATTAATAATTAATGATATTTACACTTAATTGAACGGTTTAAAAGAGGAGAAAACACGAAAAAAATGACAATTACATTTTGAAACATAGTTTATCTTCTATTTCGACTCTTTGAAATTCAAAATTCAACCGAAAAAAAGAAGAGAAAAACTAGCTAATTTGAATCTTTTGGAAAAAATTTAAAAAAGAATTTATGGAACATCATTAGTAATTTTTCCTGATTAAGATTAATTTTAGAATTTTGATGACATGTTTTAAATAGGTTAAAATCCAATCTACACTTTGTTAGAATATATAACAAATTGGACCAAGCTATATTTCTAACAAAGACAAATCATTATTTCTTCTAGATTTTCCAGAACAAAAATTTTAAAAGAAATTCAAAAGACTTTGAAAGAAGATTTAAATTTGATTCTACAGATTTTCTAGATTTGCCAGAATAATTTTTTTGAATTTTAATAATAATAAGTTTGAAGAAATATTTCACAATTATTCTTTGTCGAAAAAACAGGAGCTAAAATGAAGAATTAAATTAAAATGTATTTATTATTCTTTACAATAGAAAAAATAAATTTACTTGAACATTGATTTAAATTGTCAGGAAAGAAGAGGAAGGAATTTAAAAGGTAAAAAGGTATATGTGTTTAAAAATCCTAAAATCATTTTTAAGGTTGTATTTTTTCTCTAAAATTGTCTTTCTGAAAGTTATAAGAAGCAAAGTAAAAAAATTAATGAATTTATTTAAACAATCGAAGACCAAGTCTTTAAAATATTTCCTTGGACTTTCAAATTCTATTTGAGTTTTGTCTCTCTTAGAATTAAAAATGTCGGGCAAAGTGAGACCAGCTAGCTAGTAAATAAATAAAATTTAAAAAATAGAGGCAGCTCACTGGTAAGTGCTGCTATTTGAGCTATTTTTAGAACAGGCCAGCGGGCTACTCATCTGGTCCTTACGGGCTACCTGGTGCCCGCGGGCACCGCGTTGGTGACCCCTGGTATAGAGTGTATTTCTTTAAAGTTAAGACTAGTTTCAAGTTATCTTCATTGAAAAGTACAGTGCTTTTCCTTCAAAAATAAGGACATTTACATGTGACCCCAAACTTTTGAACGGTAGTGTATATATATATATATATATATATATATATATATATATATATATATATATATATATATATATATATATATCTACTTTGGCCATTTTTGGTCAAAATCAATTAATCATTTAAAATCAGCAGAGTTCTTACTTTGGTTTACTGTAGTAAAACATGGAAGCAGCTCACTTAAATTGAGAAATGAGTCCTACAGTGTGTCAACATTTAATAGCCCTCCATCAAAAAGCGAGCAAATGCCATCAACGTGTGCCTAATGAGGCCGCCTGGTGTACGCTATACGTCTTTTCAACCGTCGCCGTTCATTCAGTAAAGAGCGTAAGTGGAGAGGTTACACCCCATTTATTTATTTCTCCTGGACATATTGAGATTTTACTCATGCGCAGTTGCAAAGCTCCATAAAATCCCTCTTCCTGCACTGCAAAAAGTCAGTGTTCAAAAACAAGGGGAAAAAAAATACAAAAATGAGGGGTATTTTACTTGAACTAAGCAAAATTATCTGCCAATAGAACAAGACAATTTTGGCTTGTCAAGACTTTCCAAAACAAGTCAAATTAGCTAACCTCAATAAACAAAAAATACCTCAAAATAAGTATACCGTATTTCCTTGAATAGCCGCAGGGGCGCTAATTAATTTAAAACCTCCTGTCACTCCGGCGCTTACCAGAAGCCTGCGGGATGGCCATGCATGCGCTAATTATTTTAAAACCTCTTCTCACTCCGGCGCTTACCTTATCATGAAAAGAACATTTAATTAAAAAAAATGTTATTATTGTCTTACCTTTAGGTATAATGAGTCCATGCCAGCTCCTTTTGAAGAAAAGCATCGATATAGAAGTCTTCCTTATCTTTCTTCAGTTTTAAAAGTCTCTCTGTCTCGATGGAGATCTTCCTTTTAAGTATTGCCTCCTGCTTCGATTGAAAGTCCGGTTTAGAAAACTGTTTTATTTTAGATATGTAATCCTCCATGGTAAAAGTCCAAGCAAACAATGGCTGCGCACTCTTGCTGCCGGTTGTCTTCTTCTGCTGCACGGGTCTTCTGCAGTACCAGCAGTCGCAAGAACGATCACTAGCGCCCTCTACCACCAGGAGGCGGGAGTCATTTAATGACTCATATTTGACCCGGCGGAAGTGCCAAGCATGCGCTAATTATTTTGCGAAACGAGTTTGACCCGGCTGTAATTCAAGGCATGCGAATACCATATTCCCGGCGCCAATTCAAGGAAATACGGTATTCTCATTAATAACAAGTGCACTTTTCTTGGTAGAAAAAACTAATATGAGAGCTTTTTTCTCAATATGTTGAAAACTATTCTTAAATGAAGTAAATGCTAGTGCCATTATCTTGACATAATGATATGCGCTCGGCATGACATTTCTTGAAACCAGCAAACTTATACTAAAAACTAGTTTATTGTTGTTAATGGAAAGGCAACAAGGCAATCGATTGTTACTCTCGGGGTCTACGAGCCGCTCAGGCAAATCATATGGCAGTGGTTCTCAAATGGGGGTGCGCGTACCCCTGGGGGTACTTGAAGGTTATGCCAAGGGGTACGTGAGATTTTTTTTTAACATTCTAAAAATAGCAACAATTCAAAAATCCTTTATACATATATTTATTGAATAATACTTCAACAAAATATGAATGTAAGTTCATAAACTGAACATGAAATCAAGTAGGCTATTCCATTCATTACAATGCAACAATGCAATATTCAATGTTGACAGCTAGATTGTTTGTGAACATGTTCCATAAATATTGATGTTAAAGATTTCTTTTTTTGTGAAGAAATGTTTAGAAGTAAGTTGATGAATCCAGATGGATCTCTATTACAATCCCCAAAGAGGGCACTTTAACTTGATGATTACTTCTATGTGTACAAATCTTTATTTATAATTGAATCACTTGTTTATTTTTCAACAAGTTTTTAGTTATTTTTATATCTTTTTTTCCAAATAGTTCAAGAAAGACCACTACAAATAAGCAATATTTTGCACTGTTATACAATTTAATAGAGATGGCCGATATATGCGTTAAAATGTAATATCGGAAATGATCGGTATCGTTTTTTTTTATTATCGGTATCGTTTTTTGTTTTTTTTTAAATTTATTATTATTTTTTTTTTAAATTAAATCAACATAAAAAACACAAGATACACTTACAATTAGTGCACCAAGCCAAAAAACCTCCCTCCCCCATTCACACTCATTCACACAAAAGGGTTGTTTCTTTCTGTTATTAATATTCTGCTTCCTACATTATATATCAATATATATCAATACAGTCTGCAAGGGATACAGTCCATAAGCACACATGATTGTGCGTGCTGCTGCTCCACTAATAGTACTAACCTTTAACAGTTAATTTTACTCATTTTCATTCATTACTAGTTTATATGTAACTGGACCTTCACAATATTATGTCAGACCCACTCGACACCGAGGATGTCGTTGTGGCTTGTACAGCCCTTTGAGACACTTGTGATTTAGGGCTATATAAATAAACATTGATTGATTGATTGATTGATTTTTATATTGTTTTACTTTCTTTTTTATTCAAGAATTTTTTTTAAATTTATTTATCTTATTTTACTAATATTTTTACAAAGTACCTTATCTTCACCATACCTGGTTGTCCAAATTAGGCATAATAATGTGTTAATTCCACGACTGCATATATCGGTTGATATCGGTATCGGTTGATATCGGTATCGGTAATTAAAGAGTTGGACAATATCGGAATATCGGATATCGGCAAAAAGCCATTATCGGACATCCCTACAATTTAATAAATCGGAAACTGATGACATAGTGCTGTATTTTACTTCTTTATCTCTTTTTTTCAAGCAAAAATGCTTTGCTCTGATTAGGGGGTACTTGAATTAAAAAAATGTTCACAGGGGGTACATCACTGAAAAAAGATTGAGAACCACTGTCATATGGTTTAAAAATGCATTTTTCCATCGATAACATGACATCATCGCGCCAAGTGCGTGCTCTTTCAGTCAATTAGTGTGCAAGGAATATATATATATATATATATATATATATATATATATATATATATATATATATATATATATATATATATATATATATATATATATATATATTTACAGCCTGGCCCCCGGCCAATGTTCCCTCTAAGGTGCGCGCCTGCGCAATTGCGCACCGCTCACACGGGCGTCCTCTGCGCACAGCAAATTAATGCCGCGCAGGAAATCGAAAATCCCATGTGAACTTTAAACAAAATAAACACATTACAATTTATTCTGTATGATTTTGCAATGCAATTCTGTGAGTGACAGGTGACAACAAGAGTGGCCCCAATGAATAAAACAATGTTTGTCAACACAGTTCAATTATGGTCTGTCGAGACACTTTACGGACAGGAATAGGGACGGTATAGCTCGGTTGGTAGAGCGGCCGTGCCAGCAACTTGAGGGTTGCAGGTTCGATCCCCGCTTCCGCCATCCTAGTCACTGCCGTTGTGTCCTTGGGCAAGACACTTTACCCACCTGCTCCCAGTGCCACCCACACTGGTTTAAATGTAACTTAGATATTGGGTTTCACAATGTAAAGCGCTTTGAGTCACTTGAGAAAAAGCGCTATATAAAATGTAATTCACTAAAAATGTAATTCACAATTCCATCAATCGCTTTATTGAGCAAAACTGTTTGTAACCACACCAAAAACAAGAACTGGTCATTTTCTGCCATACAAACCAGGCTTAAACCAACTTTGTCATCCGTCATATCAACAGAAGCCGCTCGCTCTCTCTCACCTGCACCAACACACGCACTCATGGCACTTAGCCAGTGCTGCGTTTATGGCCACACAAAAAGTGGGACAACCCCAACGCCACACAGTGTGTAAATGCCAGGTTGTAACACTCTGACTCCACAATCAGATGTGTGCTTATTTTACTGCCATTTATTAAGAATGTTAATCTAAGGATATTATTCATGAAATATTGTCACTAGATTTCATAAATGGTGATAAAAAGATGTATTTTACAGACAGAAAGTTAGAGGAACTAAATGTAATCTCTGAAAGGGGTAACATTTCTTTTAAAGGCAGGACCCGCAACTAGGGATGTCCGATAATGGCTTTTTGCCGATATCCGATATTCCGATATTGTCCAACTCTTTAATTATCGATACCGATATCAACCGATACCGATATCAACCGATATATGCAGTCGTGGAATTAACACATTATTATGCCTAATTTGGACAACCAGGTATGGTGAAGATAAGGTACTTTTTAAAAAAAATTATAAAATAAGATAAGGCAAGGCAAGGCAAGGCAACTTTATTTGTATAGCGCTTTTCATACACAAGGCAGACTCAAAGTGCTTCACAGACAACAAAGTGAAATGAAAGAAAATAAAAGCAAAATTAAAATGCAGACAATAAAAATAAAAACAGTGCAGACGTTAAAAGTTAAAAGATTAAAAGATTTAGCTGAAAGCTAAGGTGAACATAAAAGTCTTCAGTCTAGTTTTAAAAGTAGTGAGAGTTGGGGAGAGTCTGACATCTTCAGGAAGTTTATTCCAGCTATGTGTTGCATAGTGACTGAATGATGATCTCCCTTGATTTGAGTTTACTCTTGGAACCGCTAACAGATTGCTCTCAGAAGATCTTAGTGATCTAGAGGGCGTATATAGTGGGAGCATATCAGTGATATACTTGGGCCCTAGACCATGTAGTGATTTATATGTGAGCAGGAGGATTTTGAAATCTATTCTCTGATGTACAGGGAGCCAATGTAAGGATTTAAGAATTGGTGTAATGTGCTCACATTTTTTGGTCTTTGTAACTAAATTAAAAACATTTTCTTGAATAAAAAAGAAAGTAAAACAATATAAAAACAGTTACATAGAAACTAGTAATTAATGACAATTAGTCAAATTAAGTGTTAAAGGTTAGTACTATTAGTGGAGCAGCAGCACGCACAATCATGTGTGCTTACGGACTGTATCCCTTGCAGACTGTATTGATATATATTGATATATAATGTAGGAACCAGAATATTGATAACAGAAAGAAATGGGGGGAGGGAGGTTTTTTGGCTTGGTGCACTAATTGTAAGTGTATCTTGTGTTTTTTATGTTGATTTAATTAAAAAAAAAACAAAAAAAACAATACAGATAATTAAAAAAACGATACCGATAATTTCCGATATTACATTTTAACGCATTTATCGGCCGATATTATCGGCAGGCCGATATTATCGGACATCCCTACCCGCAACCATACATACAATACTAGCACATAGCTCATGAAAAACATGTTTTTTTGTTATTGTCATTGTAAGGGGGCAAAATCACTTATATCAGAAAATGAATTTAATAAAACATTTCAATTGTTATTTAGTCAGGTTTGGGACAGGTGTGACGCTGGTGTGGCCACAGTGTGCACGTGTGATGTCGCTCACATGTGCTCCACTGAATGCTCAGAGTTTGTGCGTTTGCTCACACACATGAACACTTAGACGGAACATTGCCCCCGGCCAATTTTGTTTTTATTGTAATTTTGAAGAATTTATCCGAAAGTGCATGAAGTATTTCTGTTCAAAATTGTTAGAAATGTCACATGTTGAATGTTTAAATATTAACTGTCAGTTTACTGTACTGTGCCAACTGTACTACTATATGAGTACGTGTTTTCTATTGTTTCATTGAAAATAAAACAGCAAAGTCCATTTGGCTGTCATCTGTTTTAATTATGAGACACAATTGTGTCAAATCCCTGATTTTTTATTTCATGCTTGAAATAAGAAATGATGACTTTGAAAAAGTAGTTTTATACTTGTGAGTGTTGATGACACAGCTTTGCAACACTTGATATTCAAGCATGTTTTACTCAATATAGGTCATACAATCTCAGCAACAAGCTGTAATATCTTACTGACATCATTTAGACCAGGGGTCACCAACGCGGTGCCCGCGGGCACCAGGTAGCCCGTAAGGACCAGATGAGTAGCCCGCTGGCCTGTTCTAAAAATAGCTCAAATAGCAGCACTTACCAGTGAGCTGCCTCGATTTTTTAAATTGTATTTATTTACTAGCAAGCTGGTCTCGCTTTGCCCGACATTTTTAATTCTAAGAGAGACAAAACTCAAATAGAATTTGAAAATCCAAGACAATAATTTAAAGACTTGGTCTTCACTTGTTTAAATGAATTCATAATTTTTTTTACTTTGCTTCTTATAACTTTCAGAAAGACAATTTTAGAGAAAAAATACAACCTTAAAAATGATTTTAGGATTTTTAAACACATATACCTTTTTACCTTTTAAATTCCTTCCTCTTCTTTCCTGACAATTCTGACAATGTTCAAGTATTTTTTTTTTTTATTGTAAAGAATAATAAATACATTTGAATTTAATTCTTCATTTTAGCTTCTGTTTTTTCGACAAAGAATATTTGTGAAATATTTCTTCAAACTTATTATGATTAAAATTCAAAAAAATTATTCTGGCAAATCTAGAAAATCTGTAGAATCAAATTTTAATCTTCTTTCAAAGTCTTTTGAATTTCTTTTAAAATTTTTGTTCTGGAAAATCTAGAAGAAATAATGATTTGTCTTTGTTAGAAATATACCTTGGTCCAATTTGTTATATATTCTAACAAAGTGCAGATTGGATTTTAACCTATTTAAAACATGTCATCAAAATTCTAAAATTAATCTTAATCAGGAAAAATTACTAATGATGTTCCATAAATTCTTTTTTTTATTTTTTCAAAAAGATTCGAATTAGCTAGTTTTTCTTTTCTTTTTTTCGGTTGAATTTTGAATTTTAAAGAGTCGAAATTGAAGATAAACTATGTTTCAAAATTTAATTGTCATTTTTTTTTGTGTTTTCTCCTCTTTTAAACCGTTCAATTAAGTGTAAATATCATTAATTATTAATAATAACATAGAGTTAAAGGTAAATTGAGCAAATTGGCTATTTCTGGCAATTTATTGAAGTGTGTATCAAACTGGTAGCCCTTCGCATTAATCACTACCCAAGAAGTAGCTCTTGCTTTCAAAAAGGTTGGTGACCCCTGCTTTAGACACTTAAAACAAGTAAAAGACTCTAACATAAAATCTGCTTAGTAAGAAGAGTTATCTTATCAGACAGAAAATAAGCAAATATCACCCTTATTTGAGATATTTATTCTTACTTAGATTTCAGTTTTTGCAGTGTGTGTGAAAAATGTAAATCAATATTACAGCAGAGGCCTAATGTCTCCCGTGGAGTGGAATGTTTTCCCATTATTTCCCCTGTCACTTTCATTAGGGCTGTGCGCGTCCGCGTTGACGTGTAATTTCAAACGGCTCGCCCTGCAACGTTATGATATCGGAGATGGCGGCAGCGCAGACAAAAGACTAAATGACAGAAGGCTCCCAAGCATTTCCAAACTTGATGGACACAAATGACGCTGTGCTCCGAACTCTCTTTTGTGTTCCTTGATTGGAATTATAATGGAGTTTTCTTTCCCTTTTTTATGAGCGCGACTTATTCTAAATGGATATTAGGAGAAAACACTCCCCTTAACCTGATTGCCTCCCTGCAGACTGAACACGCTTGCACTAGTGTGTCACTACGCACTTACACACCACAATTAGAGCATTGTTGCCCTCCGACACGGTTCATTTTTACTGACACATTTTGGAAAAGCCGACATGAAAGCCTTCCTGACATTAAGTCGTAACAAGCTGCAAAGTGGAGTGGAACCGGTCTAACCTGGTTTTGTGACCACACATACCGTGCACGGTCTGCTGTTTTGCATCATTTCCTGTTTGTATACAACTTGTTCAGAGAGCGGAGTCTTTCTTCTATGAATTCGGATAAATATTTGTATTGGAAGTAAGCGTTATATCAATCAATCAAAGTTTATTTATATAGCCCTTAATCACAAGTGTCTCAAAGGGCTTCACAAGCCACAACGACATCCTCGACCCGGATCCCATATCAGGTCAAGGAAAAACTCAACCCAATGGGATACATTGAGAGACCTTGGAGGGGACCGCAGATGTCATGACTATTTACATTATAGATAGTCAGTGAAGGCATCACAACTATGAATGAACACATGTGGAGTTATGTACTTAACAAAACAAGGTGAAATAACTGAAAACATGTTTTATATTCTAGTATCTTCAAAATAGTCACGCTATTCTCTGATTACTGCTCTGCACACTCTTGGCATTCTCTCCATGAGCTTCAAGAGGTAGTCACCTGAAATGGTTTTCACGTCACAGGTGTGCTTGGAGCTCATGGAGAGAATGACAAGAGTGTGCGAAAAAGTAATCAGAGAAAAGGGTGGCTATTTTGAAGAAACTAGAATATAAAAACATGTTTTAAGTTATTTCACCTTTTTTTGTTACGTACATAACTCCACATGTGTTCATTCATAGTTTTGATGCCTTCAGTGACAGTCTACAATGTTAATAGTCATGAAAATAAAGATAACACATTGAATGAAAAGGTGTGTCCAAACTTTTTGGCTTGTACTGATTTACTTACATGAAATAATAATTTAAAAAAAAAAAAAAATATATATATATATATATATATATATATATATATATATATATATATATATATATATATATATATATATATATATATATATATATATATATATATATATATATATATATTTTTTTTTGTTTTGTTTTTTTTTTCATTATTTCATGTAAGTAAATCAGTACAAGCCAAAAACTTTGGACACACCTTTTCATTCAATGTGTTTTCTTTATTTTCATGACTATTTACATTGTAAATTTACTTACATGAAATAATAAAAAATAAAAAAATAATAAAAAAAAAATATATATATATATATATATATATATATATATATATATATATATATATATATATATATATATATATATATATATATATATATATATATATATATATATATATATATATTATTTATAATGAAATAATGAAAAATATATATATATATATATATACACACACAGTATATATATATTTATTTTTTATTTTTATATATATATTTTTTTTCATTATTTCATGTAAGTAAATCAGTACAAGCCAAAAAGTTTGGACACACCTTTTCATTCAATGTGTTTTTTTTATTTTCATGACTATTTACATTGTAAATTTACTTACATGAAATAATGAAAAAAATAAATAAATAATTTAAAAAAAAATATATATATATATATATATATATTTTTTTTTTAAATTATTATTTCATGTAAGTAAATTCATTATTACAGTATGTTGCATTTTAATGTTCATACTCTGTCAGGTTCAAACCCTGATGACATTTGTTCAACAAGACAAGAAGCAAAGAATTAAACAGAGACAGAATTCAATTTGGCTCAATTTGAGGAGAGACGCCTGGACACTGTACCCTTGCACAGTGTCTCAACACGCTCTGCCACAAGATTGTACGCCTCCTTCTTTTATATGGACTTTCCCTGACCACATGGTAACAGCTGCTTCCAAAGGGACGGGGTCGTAAACAGCCATCGCCTTTGGTTACAAAACAGTTTAAAAAAAAAAAGGTCTGTTCAAAAAAGAGGTCGTAAAAGAGTTCAAAAAAGAGGTTTGTAAAAGAGGTGTCTGGAACTCCGCTTTGTAGTTCTTGGGTTAAAACAATATATTTCTGTTGATTACAATACATGAAAGAAACAGAACACCTTCATGTTGCTTCCCCCCCTACACAGTGGAGTTTTACAAGCCTTTTTCTTGGCAGGTTCAAAGACAGCTTTTGTCTTCTCGCAGGGAACTTATTTAAAAAACAAAGTATTGTGATAACTTAGATACAATTATTCTGACATACTCGCTGTGAATTTGCTTACTTTTTTTAGGTAATTGCGATCGACATTTTCATCATTTGTTCTCACCTAACATGTCATTTTTTTTAAAAACTACCGAAATATTTTCCCGACACGAGCACTCCTGTGTGTCCTTTCCTGCTGCAGTGTACTGCACGTTACTTTCTGGAAACGCCTCAAGTAATCAAAATGAGAAGGCTCTATTTCTCTAGGACTTTGTGTGTAAAATGATGCTAAAATGTCATGGGAAGCTGCTTATGTTAAAGGCCTACTGAAAGCCACTACTACGCAGTCTGATAGTTTATATATCAATGATGAAATCTTAACATTGCAACACATGCCAATACGGCCGGGTTAACTTATAAAGTGACATTTTAAATTTCCCACTAAACTTCCGGTTGAAAACGTCTTTGGATGATGACGTATGCGCGTGACGTAGCCAGTGAAACAGAAGTATCGCTACCCCATTGAATCCAATACAAAATAGCTCTGTTTTCATCTCATAATTCCACAGTATTCTGGACATCTGTGTTGGTGAATCTGTTGCAATTTGTTTAATGAACAATGGAGACTGCAAAGAAGAAAGTTGTAGGTGAGATCGGTGTATTAGCGGCGGACTACAGCAACACAACCAGGAAGACAGAGATGGATAGCAGACGCGTTAGCCGGCGAACTCACCTTAACTTCCTTCGTCTCGCCGACCGCATCTGTGATCGGGTGAAGTCCTTCGTCGCACCGTCGATCGCTGGAACGCAGGTGAGCACGGGTGTTGATGAGCAGATGAGGGCTGGCTGGCGTAGGTGGATAGCTAATGTTTTTAGCATAGCTCTGTGAGGTACGGTTGCTAAGTTAGCTTCAATGGCGTCGTTAGCAACAGCATTGTTAATCTTCGCCAGCCTGGAAAGCATTAACTGTGTAGTTACATGTCCATGGTTTAATAGTATTGTTGATCTTCTGTCTATCCTTCCGGTCAGGGGTTTATTTATTTTGTTTTTATATGCAGTTAAGCACGATGCTATCACGTTAGCTCCGTAGCTAAAGTGTTTCGTCGATGTATTGTCGTGGAGATAAAAGTCCCTGTGAATGTCCATTTGGCGTTCTGGGCTCTCATTTTCAAGAGGATATAGTATCCCAGGTGGTTTAAAATACAAATCCGTGATCCACAATAGAAAAAGGAATGAGTGTGGAATCCAATGAGCCAGCTTGTACCTAAGTTACGGTCAGAGCGAAAAAAGATATGTCTTGCACTGTATTCTAGTCCTTCACTCTAACGTTCCTCATCCACAAATCTTTCATCCTCGCTCAAATTAATGGGGTAATCGTCACTTTCTCGGTCCGAATCTCTCTCGCTCCATTGTAAACAACGGGGAATTGTGAGGAATACTAGCTCCTGTGACGTCACGCTACTTCCGCTACAGGCAAGGCTTTTTTTTATCAGAGACCAAAAGTTGCGAACTTTATCGTCGATTTTCTCTACTAAATCCTTTCAGCAAAAATATGGCAATATCGCGAAATGATCAAGTATGACACATAGAATGGATCTGCTATCCCTGTTTGAATAAAACAAATTAATTTCAGTAGGCGGTTAAACATACAAATAATCTGAATATTAATTCTCCCCCCCCCCACAGATCTCCTACAAGGCGGTGAGTTCCTTCGACCCCGAGCTTGACCTCTCCAACCAGAGCGGCAAGGTGGCCAAGCTCAGCAACGAGACCACCCACGTGTTTGCGGGACTCTACCCGGGCTCCACGTACTCCTTCACCCTGCGCGCCAGCACGGCTAAGGGCTACGGCCCGGCTGCCGTCACCCAGTTCACCACCAAGATTTCAGGTGGGCCGTAGGTCGGTTAGCGTGGCTGATGAATTAATCATGTACTGCTCGGCAGCCGCGTCGGCGTGGAAACGTGTAAATAGAATATGTAACTGTGTAGTTTTAAAACGGCTTCTTACGGACTAATATTACCTCGGTTGACATGGTTGCACCATTTTAATATCTTCTTCAAATGGTAATCTGATCGTTAAAGAAAGAACTATTGGACTTTTCTGTCATATATTCGAAATTGGACCAAGATATTAATACAAATATGGCCTAGTGGTTAGAGTGTCCACCCTGAGATTGGTAGGTTGGTCATACCAAAGACTATAAAAATGGGACCCGTTGCCTCCCTGCTTGGCACTCAGCATCAAGGGTTGGAATTGGGGGTTAAATCACCAAATAAAATTATTCCCGAGCGCGGCCACCGCTGCTGCTCACTGCTCCCCTCACCTCCCAGGGGGTGAACATGGGGATGGGTCAAATGCAGAGGATAAAATACATGATGAATAGTCATTCTTTCCCAGTGTATTTTTTTCAGCGAAGGTAACATTAAAGCACCTCAAAAGGCCATACCCAACAATTGGTGCCGTGACCCGGATCGAACCGAGGTTATCATAGCTGGTAGGGCTGTGAATCTTTGGATGTCCCACGATTCGATTCAAAATCGATTCTCGGGGTCACGATTCGATTCAAAATCGATTGTTTTTCAATTCAACACGATTCTCCATTCAAAAACGATTTTTTTTTTTTATAATGAAAACAATACACAGCAATACCGTAATAATGCAATACAATTTCAAAACCAAACCCGACCCAGCAACATTCAGAATAGCAATAAACAGAGCAATTGAGGAGACACGGAACAATCTAAAAGTAGTGAAACAAAAATGAATATTATCAACAACAGTATCAATATTAGTAACAATTTCAACATAGCAGTGATTAAAAATCCCTCATTGATATTATCATTACAAACATTAATAAAAAACATTTAAAAAAAAATGAACAATAGTGTCACAGTGGCTTACACTTGCATCGCATCTCATAAACTAAATATCTAATGATAATGTCAATGAGGGATTTTTAATCACTGCTATGTTGAAATTGTAACTAATATTGATACTGTTGTTGATAATATTCATTTTTGTTTCACTACTTTTGTTTTGTTCTGTGTGGTGTTTGTGTCTCTTCTCAATTGCTCTGTTTATTGCACTTCTGAGTGTTGCTGGGTCGGGTTTGGAATTGGATTGCATTGTTATGGTATTGCTGTGTATTGTTTTGTTGGATTGATTCATTAAAAAATAAATAAATAAATAATAATTAAAGCTGCAAGCAGCGTTGGTCGGGTCCGCCTTCTGGCAGGTGCTAGTCCTAGGTGTCCAATACTTTAGTCCAGTGGTAGTCCTGAGTGAGACCTACATAGAGGTTTTTGTTTCGTGTCTCTACGATATTGGTACTGGGAGTTAGAGGAAGTTGTGTCTGAGTTCACATTGTCATTATAGGCTATTGTGTGTAGAATTTTGAGGACAAAGAAGGAGTAATCGCATTTTCGTTGTCATTTTTGGCACCGGAGCAGCATCAGTGCTGCGGGTCTTTGAAGGCTCGTAAAATCAAAACGGTAGCACGTATCAAAAATCCGTACAGACAGTTTAATCAGAAGGGTTCAATCTCTCTCCTGTAGCAGTTTGAAGCCGAAACGACAAACGCGCTCAGAGGCGATAACGTTTGATGTTTGGTGACCGGTTGTAACAAAAATTTTGTTTTGAAGGAGGAATAGCAAACTTCCTGTTGATTTTTGCTGAAGGATGTCAATCTATGAAATGTAGGTCTAGGCGAGACCTACATAGAGGTATTTGTTTCATATCTCTAAGACGTTCCTACCGGACGTTACAAGCAGTTTTGTCTGAGTTTTCCTCTGAGGAGCAGTTTTTTCTCTGTTTTTTTTTCAAAAATTATGTAGAGCACAATTTTGAGTTTTGGGGTTCGGTTATTTTTAGATCGCAATTTCCACCAGTCCCGATGTGTGTGAGAAGTTTGGTGAGTTTTGAAGTATTTTAAGGGGGTCAAATTAGAGGTCAAAGACGTAAAAAGGAGTGTTTTTAGTAAATTTTTGTCTAAAATGGGAAATTGCCAATATCTTGGTTTTTGCCCGAGGATGTGAAATTATGAATTGTAGGTCTAAGTGAGACCTACATACAGGTTTTTGTTTCATGTCTCTACGACCTTCCTAGTGGGAGTTACAGGCAGTTTAGTGTTGTTTTTTCCTAGGGGGCGCTATTGCGCAATTTTGAATTTTGGGGTTTTGTTTTTGACTAAAGTGTTCTCGAACACTTTTTGTATGTGTGTAAAAAATTTGGTGAGTTTTGAAGCATGTTAAGGGGGGCAAAGTAGTGCGCAAAGGTGCGGAATAATAATAATAATAAAATATTTTTTATAAATAATAAAAATAAAAATAAATCGATTTTTAAGAAATGAGAATCGATTCTGAATCACACAACGTGAGAATCGCGATTCGAATTAGAATCGATTTTTTCCCACACCCCTAATAGCTGGTATTTTTTTTACAATAAGTCGCTGTACCTTAGTTAAAAGTTTAGAATGTTTGTTTCTTAAAGGAAAATGTATTCAAACATCGAAGTTGAGTACCGTATTTTTCGGACTATAAGTCGCAGTTTTTTTCATAGTTTGGCCGAGGGTGCGACTTATACTCGGGAGCTACTTATGTGTGAAATGATTAACACATTAATGTAAAATATCCAATAATATTATTGATGTCATTCACGTAAGAGACTAGACGTATAAGATTTCATGGGATTTAGCGATTAGGAGTGACAGATTGTTTGGTAAACGTATAGCATGTTCTATATGTTATAGTTATTTGAATGACTCTTACCATAATATGTTACGTTAACATACCAGTTGGTTATTTATGCCTCATATAACCTACACTTATTCAGCCTGTTGTTCACTATTCTTTAGACATTTTAAATTGCCTTTCAAATGTCTATTCTTGCTGTTGGCTTTCATCAAATACATTTCCCCCAAAAAATGCGACTTATACTCCAGTGCAGTGGTTCTCAAACTTTTTTTGTCATCCCCCACTTTGTACAAGGGGGAGTTTTCAAGCCCCACCGGCCCCCATCGCCCAAACAGAACGCTAATGCCAAGCTTAACATTTTCAAATTTATTGAACATCAAGTAACATCAAGTTGTATACATTCAAACTCAATAACATAAAATAACATCAAGTTCAATAATAAATAAAATAACTGTGCAGCTGTGGTATAACTTGCATCAAGTTCAATAATAAATCAAATAACTTGCATCAAGTTCAATAATAAATAAAACAAAAGTGTTATAACTTGCATCAAGTTCAATAATAAATCAAATAACTTGCAAACCTCATTGAGTTCGGGGCTGAGCTGGCTTGACGCGAGTGTTTCCCGGTGAATGACACACAGTGTGTCCAATGCGCATTTGGCGCAACCCTCTTTATTAGAGCCTGCAGCCCGTTTCTTTACCCTGCCATGGTCTGTGCGCCATCAGAGCAAAAGCCCACACAGTTTTCCCATTTAAGGTTGTGTTCTTTGAGGAAACTGTCCATTATCTCGAACAGCTCATCAGCAGTGGCTCTATTTTTTATGTATTTGCAAAACTGCAAATCCTCGCACAGTGACTCGCCATTCACAGAGCTTCCGCTTAGCCCCGCCCCCATTAGTTACTGTTGCTATGTCTGTCAAACTTGCGCTCCTACCTAGAAATGTAAAGTCTACAGGAAAAATAAGTAATTTACATTTATTTATATAGCGGATTCCACAGACAGAATCACAAAGTGATTTACAGTGTGTATAGAAAATGAAAGCATAGTAAAAAAAAAAATCTAAGAATATAATTTAAAAAAAAAAAAAAAAGTAAAGTGAAATTTCCTCCCGTTCCTCGCGCCCCATCTGTCATGTCTCTATTCCCCACCAGTGGGACGCGCCCCACACTTTGAGAAACGCTGCTCCAGTGCGACTTATATATGTTTTTTTCCTTCCTTATTATGCATTTTCGGCCGGTGCGACTTAGAGAGACTTATACTCCGAAAAATACGGTAGTACTAAGCACTGTAATAGTAAGGATCTGATTTTAAAGTTACCCTTTTTGTAGTATTTGTGTCAGAGGTGCCACAGTGGTGTGTTGAAAGTGTGTTGTGCCTCTAATAATAAGCCTTAGTGTGTCTGTAGCTTTAATGCTAATCAGCTGTGTTTGTCTCTATTGTGTATTTTATCCACTTTTTCTAAAGACACTGTAACTCTACAGATAATACATGTCATATTTCACATACAACAACATAACATAAGGACAGTGGACACAACTAGCACACTTTAACGCTCACATTTGACCATGAATTGAGCGGACTTAAACAAGTGTAAAAACGTATTGGGGTGTTACCATTTAGTGGTCAATGGTACGGAATATGTACTGTACTGTGCAATCTACTAATACAAGTTTCAGTCAATCAATCAAAACATTTGAACAACAATATCATGCTAGGTTAGCATATACAGCTCCCAAATCTGTATCTGACAGACAGAGAGTTGCCAGAGCTCCAGGCTTGATTTTAAGACGTGTAGCGAAGCCTGCTTTTTACTGTATATGGAGTGTTGCCTGATGTCCTGTGTCGCTTCGTCTACAGCTCCGTCGATGCCGACGTACGACCAGGAGACGTCCCTGAATCAGACGGACAGCACGGTCACGGTGTTACTGAAGCCCGCCCAGAGCCGTGGGGCTCCTGTGAGGTAGGCCTTCACAATAAAAGCAGCAAAACACCACATTAGAGCAGATTACAGCGTGATAATAGTTGTCAAAGATCTTGCGTCTCTCGTCCTCCAAGCCTTTGTGCTTGATGACGGCAAAGTCGTCATTTTTGGTTTGCTTCATCATTGTTTTCGAAGGGTCTTTAGAGCAGGGGTCCCCAAACATTTTGACTCGGGGGGCCGCATTGGGTTAAAAAAGTTTGGCTGGGGCCGGGCTGTGTGTGTGTGTGTGTGTGTGTGTATATATATATATATATATATATATGTATATATATATATATATATATATATATATATATATATATATATATATATATATATATATATATATATATATATATATATATATATATATATATATATATATGTCTTAATTACATTATACAAAAAAATAAAAATAAAATAGTGCTCAATACAGTGGTAGAGCGCAATATATGTATGTGTGGGGAAAAAAAAATAATCACAAGACTACTTCATCTCTACAGGCCTGTTTCATGAGGGGTTGCCTCAATCATCAGGAGATTTTTTTTTTATTTTTTTTTTTAAATGTTTCCCTCCTGATCTCCTGAGGATTGAGGGAACCCCTCGTGAAACAGGCCTGTAGAGATGAAGTAGTCTTGTGATTTTTTTCCCACACACACATATATATATATATATATATATATATATATATATATATATATATATATATATATATATATATATATATATATATATATATATATATATATATATATATATATATATATATATATATGTATGTATGTATGTATGTATGTATGTATATATGTGTGTGTGTATGTATGTATGTATGTATATTATAAAATTATGAATCGATTTATAAATGAATTAAATAACAATCACATTTTTTTTTTAGCACCCCTAAAACGTATTTAAACACTCTATGTTGTAAATGGCTTATTGCTTGCTGCTTTATGAAGACCTTATAAATGTACTTAAATATGGTAAAGTATAAGGGTAGCACTTGCTTAAAATACTACATTAAATACATTTAAAACCCTAGATGATATAATGATCATAATTCAGATGGATGTACAGATTTGTTAATCAATCCTTCACAAATCCATTGGTTCAACCAATGTATGCGAGCAGCAAAGGGTAAATATATGTACCTTTTTTACTAGTGCCATACAAACGGATTATATTTTTGATATAGTTATTTATACATATATATGTTTAAAAATGTGTACAATACTTGCAGATTTTGCAAAAAATACTGAAATCTAAGAAAGATTAAATATCTCAAATAAGGGTGATATTTGCTTATTTTCTGTCTGATAAGATCATTCTTCTCACTAAGCAGATTTGATGTTAGAGTGTTTTACTTGTTTTAAGTGTTTTGCTCCTAAATGATGTCAGTAAGATATTACAGCTTGTTGCTGAGATTTGATGAGCTATATTGAGTAAAACATGCTTGAAACTAGAATATCAACTGTTGTGTCATCAACACTCACAAGTAGAAAACTACTTTTTTAAAGTCATCATTTCTTATTTCAAGCATGAAAAAAAAAAAGTTGACTGACACAATTTTGTCTCATAATTAAAACAGATGACAGCCAAATGGACTTTGCTGTTTTAGTTTCAATGAAACAGTAGAAAATACGTACTCATATAATAGTACAGTTGGCACAGTACAGTAAACTGACAATTAATATTTAAACATTTAACATGTGACATTTCTAACTATTTTGAACAGAAATACACTGCAAAAAGTCAGTGTTCAAAAACAAGAAAAAAAATACAAAATGAGGGGTATTTTACTTGGACTAAGCAAAATGATCTGCCAATAGAACAAGAAAATTCGACTTGTCAAGACTTTCCAAAACAAGTCAAATTAGCTAACCTCAATGAACCCAAAAATACCTTAAAATAAGTATATTCTCACTAATAACAAGTGCACTTTTCTTGGTAGAAAAAAAAGAGACCTTTTTGCTCAATATTTTGAAAAATATTCTTAAATGAAGTAAATGCTAGTGCCATTATCTTGACATAATGATATGCACTCGGCATTACATTTCTTGAAACCAGCAAACTTATACTAAAAACTAATTTATTGTTCTTAATGGAAAGGCAACAAGGCAACCGCCTTGGTCTAAAAATGCATTTTTCCATGGATAACATGACATCATCGCGCCAAGTGCGTGCTCTTTGAGACGATTAATGCGCATATATACAGCCCGGCCCCCGGCCAAAATGTTTTTAATTGTAATTTTAAAGAGTTTATCTGAATGTGCATGAACTATTTCTGTTCAAAATAGTTAGAAATGTCACATGTTAAATGTTTAAATATGAACTGTCAGTTTACTGTACTGTGCCAACTGTACTACTATATGAGTACCTCTTTTCTATTGTTTCATTGAAAATAAAACAGCAAAGTCCATTTGGCTGTCATCTGTTTTAATTATGAGACACAATTGTGTCAAAGTCATGATTTTTTTTTTTCATGCTTGAAGTAAGAAATGATGACTTTAAAAAAGTAGTTTTCTACTTGTGAGTGTTGATGACACAACAGTTGATATTCTAGTTTCAAGCATGTTTTACTCAATATAGCTCATCAAATCTCAGCAACAAGCTGTAATATCTTACTGACATCATTTAGACACTTAAAACAAGTAAAACACTCTAACATCAAATCTGCTTAGTGAGAAGAATGATCTTATCAGACAGAAAACAAGCAAATATCACCCTTATTTGACCTATTTCATCTTACTTAGATTTCACTTTTTGCAGTGTAGTTCATGCACATTCAGATGAATTCTTCAAAATTACAATTAAAACATTTTTGGGCTGTATATATGCGCACTAATTGACTGAAAGAGCACGCACTTGGCGCGATGATGTCATGTTATCCATGGAAAATTGCATTTTTAGACCATATGATTTGCCTGAGCGGCTAGGAGACCCCGAGAGTAACAAGATGTTGCCTTGTTGCCTTTCCATTAAGAACAATAAATTACTTTTTAGTATAAGTTTGCTGGTTTCAAGAAATGTAATGCCGAGCGCATATCATTATGTCAAGATAATGGCACTAGCATTTACTTCATTTAAGAATATTTTTCAACATATTGAGCAAAAAGGTCTATTTTTTTTTTTACCAAGAAAAGTGCACTTGTTATTAGTGAGAATATACTTATTTTAAGTATTTTTGGGTTCATTGAAGTTAGCTAATTTGACTTGTTTTGGAAAGTCTTCACAAGCCAAATTTTTGGCAGATAATCCTGCTTAGTTCAAATAAAATACCCCTCATTTTTGTATTTATTTGTCTTGTTTTTGAGCACTGACTTTTTGCAGTGTGTGTGTTACTACGAGTCTGTCTGTGAGCGCCACAGAGACGCTAAAGCTGCGCCGACGGCCATCATCTCCTTTGGGTCCTTCAGAGATGTTTAGTCACGCGGGCCGGCATCCAGCATCCACGCTGGCACAGGCCAGAAAAGATGGCTGTTTAATGGTCTCACAGGTACCACGGAGGAGAGCGACCTGCCGCGGCTGGCATCATGTCAGCGGGCCAATTACAAAGCTCCGATTATGACGAAGCATGTTGTGAATCAGAGCCGCCGTTAATTAACGAGGCAGGCTGCTCTCTTTGTTTACCGCCAGCGTGCTGTGTCTTTGGAGATGCAAACTGCTGTTTGAGACCGACCATACTTACTTTTTCAATTCAACCGTCAGTGTTTTTGCAACATCATCGCTTTCCTTGAAGCGTTCCAGAAAAGCGTTCCTTGGCGGCGCTCTAAGAGGAGCATGGTGATGGAGATCAGGGTTCCCCAAACTACGGAATACGGCCATACTTGCCAACCCTTACGAATTTTCCAGGAGACTCCCGCATTTCAGTGCCTCTCCCAAAAATCTCCCGGGACAACCATTCTCCCCAATGTCTCCTGATTTCCAGCCGGACCTGAGTGAGGACAGCCGGTCGTCACGTCCACTTTTTCTCCAGTCACGTTAGAAGTGTCATGTCTGTGTTAATCATGTTTTTGTTTTGCTTGGGTTTTGGGCTTTTTTTTTTAGTTCCTGGTTGCACTTCCTGGTTTGGTTTGGTTTCCATGGTCACCCATTAGTTTTCACCTGTCTTGTCACGCACCTGTTTCCCATCCTCATGTCACGCACCTGTCTCACGTTGTCACTAATCATGTCACCAGTATTTAAGGCCATTGTTGCCAGGCGACATCACTCTGTTCACCCTCATGATCCATGCTGCTCTTCCTTTTGCCCCTCTTGTCATGTCAAGTACGTTTTCTTATTGTTCATCGTTTTTTGCCTTTGTGGTAGTGTTTTGTTTTCATAGTCTAGTTTTGTACTTCCGCCATTGTGCGCGCCTTTTGTTTTCATAGTCAAGTTTTTTCCCTCCGCTGTGAGCGCTTTTTGTTTATCCCCTTTTTGAGCCTTTTTTTGAGTTAATGTATTAAAAAATTTAAAAATTGCGCTCTAGCGCCCCTTAGGAAGAAAACACAGACAAAACTGCCAGTAGGAATGTCGTAGAGACATGAAAACAAAAACCTCTATGTAGGTCTGACTTAGACCTAGATTTCATACACTGACAACCCCCAGCAAAAATCAACAGAAAGTTTGCAAATTGCGCTCTAGCGCCCCCTAGGAAGAAAACACAGACAAAACTGCCTCTAACTCCCAGTAGGAATGTCGTAGAGACATGAAACAAAAACCTCTATGTAGGTCTCACTTAGACCTAGATTTCATACACTGACAACCCCCAGCAAAAATCAACAGAAAGTTTGCAAATTGCGCTCTAGCGCCCCCTAGGAAGAAAACACAGACACAACTGCGTCTAACTCCCAGTAAGAATGTCGTAGAGACCCATCCATCCATCCATCCATTTTCTACCGCTTATTCCCTTTGGGGTCGCGGGGGCGCTGGAGCCTATCTCAGCTACAATCAGGTGGAAGGCGGGGTACACCCTGGACAAGTCACCACCTCATCGCAGGGCCAACACAGATAGACAGACAACATTCACACTCACATTCACACACTAGGGCCAATTTAGTGTTGCCAATCAACCTATCCCCAGGTGCATGTCTTTGGAGGTGGGAGGAAGCCGGAGTACCCGGAGAGAACCCACGCAGTCACGGGGAGAACATGCAAACTCCACACAGAAAGATCCAGAGCCCGGGATTGAACCCCAGTCTACTCAGCACCTTCGTATTGTGAGGCAGACGCACTAACCCCTCTTCCACCGTGCTGTCGTAGAGACATGAAACAAAAAACCTCTATGTAGGTCTCACTTAGACCTAGATTTCATACACAGACAACCCCCAGCAAAAATCAACAGGAAGTTTGCAATTCCCCCTTCAAAGCAAAAGTTGAGTAAAAACAGTCACCTTTTTTCAAACATTATCTCCTCTGAGCGCGTTTGTCGTGTCGGCTTCAAATTAGCACAGGAGAGAGATTGAACCCTTCTGATTAAAATTTGAGGAAAGAGTTTTAATTACTGCTATGGTTTGGATTTTATGAGCCCTCAAAGTCGGTCCCGTCCATCGCTGCCTGCAGCTTTAATTAGGGCCCGCACGGCCCATTGTCAAAGGAATCCCAAAGGGAGTCCTTTTGCAATGGGATGAAAGGACCTATTGAAATTGTAAGGTTTTATTATTATTCTTTATTTATTATTATTCTTTCGCAGCTTTGCACACTACTTTGCCCCCCTTAACATACTTCAAAACTCACCACATTTTACACACACATAGAAAAACGCTGACACAACACTTTAGTCAAAAAACCAAACCCCAAAAATCTAAATTGCGCTCTAGCGCCCCCTAGGAAAAAACAAAAACAAACTGCCTCTAACTCCCACTAGGACGGTCGTAGAGACATGAAACTTAGACCTACATTTCATAATTTAACATCCTCGGGCAAAAACCAACAGGAAGTTGGCAAATCCCCCTTCAAGACAAAATTGTACTAAAAACACTCATTTTTGCCTCTTTGAGCTGTAATTTGACCCCTTTAAAATACTTCAAAACTGACCAAACTTTTCACACACATCAGGACTGGTGGAAATTGCGATCTAATAAAAAAACCGAACCCCAAAACTCAAAATTGCGCTCTAGCGCAATTTTTGAATAAAACAGAGACAAAACTGCTCCTCAGAGCAAAACACAGACAAAACTGCTTGTAACTTCCGGTAGGAACGTTTTACAGACATGAAACAAAAACCTCTATGTAGGTCTCACTTAGACCTACATTTAATAGATTGACATCCTTCAGCAAAAATCAACAGGAAGTTTGCAATCTCTCCTTCAAAACAAAATTTTTGTAAAAAACGGTCACCAAACATCAAACATTATCTCCTCTGAGCGCGTTTGTCGTTTCAGCTTCAAACTACTACAGGAGAGAGATTGAACCCTTCTGATTGACGGATACTCAAGGAGTTTGGATAAGTGCTACAATTTAGATTTTACGAGCCTTCAAAGAACCACTGTGCCGCAGCACCTATGAAAAAAAACACAGACACAACTTCCTCTAACTCCCAGTACGAATATCGTAGAGACATGAAACAAAAACCTCTATGTAGGTCTGACTTAGAGCTAGATTTCATACACTGACCACTTAGGACTAGCACCTGCCAAATATGCGGGCCCGACCAACGCTGCTTGCAGCTTTAATTTGACTTGTTTTGGAAAGTCTTGACAAGCGAAATGTTCTTGTTCTATTGGCAGATCATTTTGCTTAGTTCAAATAAAATATCCTTAATTTTTGGATTTTTTTGTTCTTGTTTTTGAACACTGACTTTTTGCAGTGTAGTGAAAACAACAGTAGAACTGCACCAATACACATAAGTTAAAGATGCATCAATAATCGATTTTGAATGGAATCGTAGCGCCTGAATCGTAATCCCAATGGAATGGTGAGGTGCCCAAAGATGCCCACCTCTACTTGCATGTCATTTTTCAAGGACTTTAATTTGCACACGTCTGTCAGCCGGCCTTTAATTCCCCCCGACGTCACCTCTGCAGAGTGGCGGCTTGCTCATTTTGGAAATGGAACACTTTATGAAATCAGTTCTAAAGCCCCTTGGGAAGAGGGAGGGATTTGGTAACTTTGTTTTTTTTATATATATATATATTATTATTTGGGAGCGGCAGCACGAGGCCTGATTCGATAATCTGGCACGCTGATTGGGTTTCGGAGCGAATGATGGAGCCGCCGGCGTTGGCTTTTGCCGGAACACAGGAAGTCCGCAGCAAGATGACACGATAGCGGCATGACAAATGTCTGCTGCCCATCATATGAATTCAAGTCCGTCAGAGAGGCCATCTTTACCCGTGCAGCTAATTGCTACCACATGTACAATTGCTGTACGCAACGCTGGGATTGGGCTGCTAATCTCCGGGGATGACGGCGGGAACATTTCTTACCAGAGGGGACAGTATTCCTTTAAGAGGATTAGCCCACTGTCTATCAGTCATGTCGCGTTAAACAAAATGTTTGCGATGGCCCCTTCGTCGGGGGGCCAAGAATCCGCCCCCTCGCGCCCGGCGAGAGTCCAAATAACCGCTGACATGCTCGCGTGGCAAAAAAATGATTCAAGATGCTCGGCCTTATCTTTGCCAGCGTAAAATCAGACCCCCCACCCCCCCCCCCCCCCGCCCCCCACCCCCCACCCCCCTCTCTCTGCCGCTGCTCTAACCTTTGCCTCCAGCCAGCTCACAAATATTTCAGATGTGGGGTTTTTTTTTTGGAAGCGTGCTCCTGCAGATGAGCTCCGGAGTCGTTCTTCCTCCCCTGGAGAGGCAGATTATCTGCGCTTTAGCATGGCGAGTGATTTTGCACACTCCTAAAATAAGCAATGATATATTTCTCTAAATGAGTCGTTGCTGCAAGAAGTCAGTGTTCAAAAACAAGAAAAGAAAATACAAAAATGAGTGGTATTTTATTTGAACTAAGCAAAATTATCTGCCAATAGAACAAGAAAATGTGGCTTGTCAAGACTTTCCAAAACAAGTCAAATTAGCTAACCTCAATGAACCCAAAAATAGCTTAAAATAAGTATATTCTCACTAATAACAAGTGCACTTTTCTTGCTAGGAAAAAAAAAAGAGACCTTTTTCCTTAATATGTTGAAAAATATTATTTAAATGAAGTAAATGCTAGTGCCATTATCTTGACATAATGATATGCGCTCGGCTTCATGATTTTTTTTTTCATGCTTGAAGTAAGAAATTATTACCGTATGTTTCGGAGTATAAGTCGCACCGGCCGAAAATGCATAATAAAGAAGGAAAAAAACCATGTATAAGTCGCACTGGAGTATAAGTCGCATTTTTGGGGGAAATGTATTTGCTAAAAGCCAACAGCAAGAATAGACATTTGAAAGGCAATTTAAAATGTCTAAAGAATAGTGAACAACAGGCTGAATAAGTGTACGTTATATGAGGCATAAATAACCAACTGGTATGTTAACGTAACATATTATGGTAAGAGTCATTCAAATAACTATAACATATAGAACATGCTATACGTTTACCAAACAATCTGTCACTCCTAATCGCTAAATCCCATGAAATCTTATACGTTTAGTCTCTTACGTGAATGACATCAATAATATTATTGGATATTTTACGCTAATGTGTTAATCATTTCACACATAAGTCGCTCCTGAGTATAAATCCCCCTGGCCAAATTATGAAAAAAAGTGCGACTTATAGTCCGAAAAATACGGTACTTTTAAAAAAGTAATTTTATACTTGTAAGTAGCGATGTCCGATATTATTTATCGGTATTGTTTTTTTTTTTATTTGTATTTTTTTTAAAAATAAATTAACAGCGGGGGGTGTATTTTGTAGCGTCCCAGAAGAGTTAGTGCTGCAAAGGATTCTGGGTATTTGTTCTGTTGTGTTTATGTTGTGTTACGGTGCGGATGTTCTCCCGAAATGTGTTTGTCATTCTTGTTTGGTGTGGGTTCACAGTGTGGCGTATATTTGTAACAGTTTTAAAGGTATTTATACATCTACCCTCAGTGTAACCTGTATTGCTGTTGATCAAGTATGCGTTGCATGCACGTGTGTGTGCGTACAGAAGCCGCACGTATCTTTTGACTGGGCCGGCACGTTGTTAGAATGGATGAAAAGCGGACGTGACGACAGCTCGTAGAGGACGTTAAAAGCAGTGCCTTTAAGCCACGCCCCCAAGACTGTGGACTACGAGATATAATGACTGATGAACACCTTGGTTGGATAATGAAGGTTGCCTCAGCTCAAAGCCTGAGCCCCGACATTAATGAACTAGCATCCCAAAAAAGATGGCAGGTATCTGGCTTGGGCACATCAGATTAGATCGGTGTGTTGCAAACTGAGCAGTTTCAAGTCCTGAATGGTTATTTTATTTTCACATTTATGAGCCTGTGGAAAAAGTTAATGTTGATATTTACCTCAGAAGGCTGCAAATAGAAAAGAGGCATTCAATTTTTTTTTTTATTGTATTTGATATGCCAATGATATTTTTCATTATTATTATTATTATTTGTAACTGGATTTTGCACGTCACTATAAAGTTATATAAGCTTTGCTTGTTCAATATTCAATGCAAAACTTGTTTGGGTCCCTATTAAAAAGTTCATTTGTTCAACCTTGGCCCGCGGCTTTGTTCAGTTTTACATTTTGGCCCACTCTGTATTTTATGCTGCTGCTGTCATATAGACTGTATATACTGTAATATTGTACATGGTCATTGGTTTATATTGTATATATGTTATAGACATAATATAATATATCTGTATATAAATTATTCTGTACACATATTATGTATATATTCGTATATATGCTAGATTTTTTTTTATAGCTATATTAGTCTATTTATACCTGCATTGTCCTTTCCATCCTTACACTTTCCATCATTGTAACTGAGCTACTGTGTTGAACAATTTCCCTTGTGGATCATTAAAGTTTGTCTAAGTCTAATTTGGGAAGGCCATTCTAAAACCTTAATTGTAGCCTGATTTAGCCATTCCTTTACCACTTTTGACGTGTGTTTGGGGTCATTGTCCTGTTGGAACACCCAACTGTGCCCAAGACCCAACCTCCGGGCTGATGATTTCAGGTTGTCCCGAAGAATTTGGAGGTAATCCTCCTTTTTCATTGTCCCATTTCCACAATGTTCCATTATTGTCTCTGAGGCTTTTGAAAAGGAACATTTTAACCCAACGTTTCAATTGTCTGCTTACGAGTGCGCCGCAGCAGCCTTTTGGGGTTTCCACATGACACGGCTTTTTTTGCTATCCTCCTGGAAGCCTCAGTGCCTTTGGCGCTCGCTATTTTGCCGCGGGAAAGGAAAGGAAAGTCCCTGTGCTGTATCAATAAATCATGCATTGGGTAGCCACATCTACATATCACGTAGAGACACCTGAAGGAGCTTGCTTTTTATTATGTGGCTCTATTCCACTATCTGCAGATACACTATTTAGCCAAAAGTATTTGGCCACTCATCCGAATGATCAGAATCAGGTGTCCTAATCACTTGGCCCGGTGTATAGAATCAAGCACTTAGTCATAGAGACCAGGCCTGGCCCTAACCAATCTGGCGCCCTAGGCAAGATTTTAGGTGGCGCCCCCCCACATCGGCAGTGAAGTGTATATACTCACAAGAAACCGAATAGCTTTGTCTTTGACCTTTTTTTTTTACTTAAAGAAAGCAAATGAACATATTATATGAGGATGTTATGTTATGATTATCTTTAACCGAATCACAGCAGTGCTCAAATTAAAAAACAGCATTCCCTCTCATGTGATATTGCTTAATTAACATTAATGATGTGCACTTTAACAACTAGGCTTACAACTATACCTAATATATAAAGGGGTGGAAAAGTGACTATTACCTGCAGGGCAAACATTAGCTAACCAGAAGGCAATAATAATGTAAACAAAAAACACCTGCTTAAAAGATCTAATACAAATGTCCCTGAGGAATGTAAGGTGGGAGTACTGTAATTACCTAACGTTACATTATTATTTCCATAACAATTTAGCACCCTCCACAATATTAACCCGACGTTATTAGCAATTGCCGAATCATGTAACATTAGCTTAATGCTAAAAAGCCAGGTTACTATCACATTCTGTAACAGACAAATAATTTCATGTAGGCTAACGTTACCTACCTGCTACCTCTGTCTTTTTCTCGTTTCTCCTCCTCTTCTTTTCTATTTTTTCTTCCCTGGGCACCTGACAGTTTTGGCCGTTGTGGCACCGAGCCGGTCCTCATCATCCACTTCTTGCGCCGACTTAAGTGTCTCGCGTCTCCATTTGCCCTCTGACCTCTGCTGCCGGCGTGGGACGGCAATTAGAGGCGGCGGACTCTCCCGCGCTCTCCGTAAATATTTCATCACCTCCCAGCCCGCCGCTAAAGAGGAGAACTGCGAGGACCCCATAGGGAGCACAACGGCAGTGTGAGCTGATGATAAAGTGCGGGGTTAAAGATTGCATGCTGTACATGCTAAGAGGCCGCGGGGGACAATTGATCATCTGTACTTTGAGGCTACATTAACGAGCTGCGCCTTTACCGCCGCTATTTAGCGCTGCGGTTGTTTGCCGCTTTTCCGTGCAAGGATCAGGATACTAGCGAGCGACAACTTGTTTGGTGCAAAATTGCTCTGGGTCGTCGATGGTAGCAGCTGTGAGCAGACTCTTTTGTGGCCCCGCAGCCCGCTGACGCGACACGCATGCTAACTGGAGAGTCCACAAGACCAATCAGTCTCTGCCTGAAGCCCACCGGCCATCAGGGAGACAAAGTCCTCTCTGTCAGAGGTGTGGCACTTTTGAATCCAGGCTGGACAAAAGAATGGGAAGAACACTCCTCTTCGGTTTTTAAATAGGGATGTCCGATAATGGCATTTTGCCGATATTCCGATATTGTCCAACTCTTTTTTTTTTTTTTTTTGGTCCTGTCCAGCTTCTCAGGCAAATCATATAGTAGATGTAGACGCCCGTATCGGCTGTACAGATTTACTTTACAAAAGAGAAGTGTAGGATACTTCTCTTGTTGCCTTATTTGTATTTGACTTTATTAAATGTATTTATATTATCATTTGGTGCAGCCGGGCCGGAGCAGGAGGGGATGGAAAGAGGAAAAAAAGGAAGACAGAGGGGGGAATTGTGGGGACAAGAGGGGGATTAGACAGAGAGACAACAACAACAACAACAATACGACATGTACAAATATGATGGTAAAAGTGATAGAAAATAAGCAGTTAGCGAAAATAAAAAATAATAAAGAAGTGACAATAAGCATTATTACACTACAAATGGAGCAATACGAATACCAATAGAAATAGCACTATTGATAATAAACAATACCAATAATTTACCTTTATTATCAACAATACAGTTGTTCAAATGCAACAATACATATACGTAATGATAACTTAAGATATGAAAGAATGCAGAAAAATGGAGGGGAAGAAAGAGAAGCAACCTACATTAACCTTGTAGATTGTTATAGTAACTCTTGATTACCGATACTGATATCAACCGATACCGATATATACAGTCGTGGGATTAACACATTATTATGCCTAATTTGGACAACCAGGTATGGTGAAGATAAGGTCCTTTTTTTAAAAAATTATAAAATGAAATAAGATAAATACATTAAAAACATTTTCTTGACTAAAAAAGAAAGTAAAACAATATAAAAACAGTTACATAGAAACTAGTAATTAATGACATTGAGTCAAATGAAGTGTTAAAGGTTAGTACTATTAGTGGACCAGCAGCACGCACAATCATGTGTGCTTACGGACTGTATCCCTTGCAGACTGTATTGATATATATTGATATATAATGTAGGAAGCAGAATATTAATAACAGAAAGAAACAACCCTTTTGTGTGAATGAGGAGGGAGGTTTTTTGGGTTGGTGCATTAATTAATTGTAAGTGTATCTTGTGTTTTTTATGTGGATTTAATAAAAAAATAAATAAACAACCGATACTGATAATAAAAAAACGATACCGCTAATTTCCGATATTACATTTTAAAGCATTTATCGGCCGATAATATTTTTAAATGTTCCATATTATTATTATTTTTTCAATTTTTATTTGTATTTTATTTGTATTTTTTTTTTGTCCTCTCCAGCTTCTTAGGCAAATCATATAGTTGATGTAGATGCCCGTATCGGCTGTACAAGTTTACTTTACAAAAGAAAAGTGCGGGATACTTCTCTAGTTGCCTTATTTGTAGAGATGTCCGATCATTTTTTTTTTGCCGATATCCGATATCGTCCAACTCTTAATTACCGATTCCGATATCAACCGATAGCGATATATACAGTGGTGGAATCAACACATTATTATGCCTCATTTTGTTGTGATGCCCCGCTGGATGCATTAAACAATGTAACAAGGTTTTCCAAAATAAATCAACTCAAGTTATGGAAAAAAATGCCAACATGGCACTGCCATATTTATTATTGAAGTCACAAAGTGCATTCTTTTTTTTAACATGCCTCAAAACAGCAGCTTGGAATTTGGGACATGCTCTCCCTGAGAGAGCATGAGGAGGTTGAGGTGGGCGGGGTTGGGGTGAGGGTGGGGGGGGGGGGGCGTGGTTGAGGTGGTGGTGGGGGGTGGTAGCAGGGGGTGTATAGTAGCGTCCCGGAAGAGTTAGTGCTGCAAGGGGTTCTGGGTATTTGTTCTGTTGTGTATTTGTAACAGTGTTCAAGTTGTTTATACGGCTACCCTCAGTGTGACCTGTATGGCTATTGCCATCTGGTGGTGTCAGAAGAGTATTGTGTACTTATGGACTAAGTACATCATATTAAAAGATGATTTTTAGTTGTTATTCTAATTAGGGTCCATTAAGCCCAAATAGCAAAGAGAAATAACAAAAAAAGCCTGTAAACAAACAGCTTGGGCCTGAAGAGGTTAATATCTCTCCAGTGCATCAATGGATGGAAGTGATATCGTCCTAAAACGTCTCCATGCATGTCTTCCAGCGCCTACCAGGTGGTGGTGGAGGAGGAGCGTCCTCGGAGGGCGCGGGGCACGGCCGAGATCCTGCGCTGCTACCCGGTTCCCATCCACTTCCAGAACGCCACGCAGCTCAACTCGCAGTACTATTTCACCGCCCAGTTCCCCGCCGGCGGCATTCACTCGCCGCAGCCGTTCACCGTCGGCGACAACAAGACCTACAACGGCTACTGGAACGCACCGCTGCTGCCCCAGAAGAGCTACAGTGTCTACTATCAGGCCGTCAGCACCGCCAACGGGGTGAGTACCCTTTCCGACCTCGGGTATTAAAGCATGGGCCCACTTTCTCCATTGTAGCTCCTCCCACTGGTGGTTGATTGGATTCTTCCGCACTGAACTCATCCAAGCAACCCTTTTTTGGATCTTAGTTAGTGCACAGGAAAGGTCAGAAGTCTAGAACTGTCAAGAACATGTCTTGCTAAAATGAAAGAGTAAGAATCAGGATGACTATTTTCATCCTTGAGTGATTAGATTATTGATTAGTGTTTCAGTATTTATGTCCAAGTAGTGTATCTATTTGAAGATAGTGGGTAGTGATATCGGACATTAATAATCAACAGAAAATATAGAAATGTCCAAAGAGGAAGAACAGGAAATGTTGTCAGGTAATAAAAAGTGTACAGATTATTGCCTATTCTTGATATAGAGCAGGGGTCCTCAAACTACGGCAATGTGGCCCGCCAGTGTCCAAAATCCGGCCCGCGGGAAGTCCCAAGTTAAAAAAAAGAAAAGTTTAGTTTTTTTAAATTAATATTTTTTTAAATATGTCCTTTGTAATCCACTTTGTACCGCTTCTTTACTCTCGGTGTTTCCTAGCCGTTCAGGCAAATCATATTGTCTAAAAATGCATTTTTAGACAAGAGCGGCAAGTGCATGCTCTTTCAGTCAATTAGGAAGGAATATATATATATATATATATATATATATATATATATATATATATATATATATATATATATTTTTTATATATATATATATATATATATATATTTATATATATATATATATATATTGTCAGGTGTATTTATAACGACATGGCTTCCCACACTTGAAAAGGAAGGACTCGATGAGGCTCAGGATTTCACTCGTATTTCAGTTTATTAACTGGAATCTTGGAAGGTGAAAAACCTTTAAACACACAAGAATAAAAGCTTTTAAATAAAATACAGCATTTTGCAACAAACAAAGTAAGTACATTAACTCAGGTATTTTATAAAGGTAAGTACATTTTTAACATTAATTAATACACATTAACCAGCATTTCACTTAACTTAATTAACTTAGATTAATAAGGTAAATTAGGCATTAAATAAACAGAAATATAGTTCACATGTTAGAACCATCTACTTTTAAAGCAACGTGTTTTACCTTAAGTTTTAGCCTAAATTATTTTATACAGACTTTAGACATGAATTTCTACAACAAGTTTAACTTGACTTTTCTCTATTAATTCATATGAAATCAAGCATTTTAAACCAATATTACTGTAGTTTTTAACAAACACTTTTAACAGAAATACTATTTTTATACATGAATTAAATGTTTTACTTTGCCTTTTAATAAAGCAAAATCCACTCTCTATATTAATATACTTCAAATTACATTTACAAGGCTTTAAGCGCCCTAATTGCCCATTTCTTGTCTCTACAAGTAAAACAAATATTTGTGGTGAATAAGATAAAGAAAAGAAACAAAATAAGCACCAATTGTACCTTATTTAACAGTTCAATTATCTAAATAAACATTCTTCTGAAGTTGAGCTCTGCCATCAATCACAGCGCATAAACTTCAACAGTTGGATCATGATTAAACAGTCCAGTGGAAAGAGGTGAGCTCACCGGTAGTCCGTTTGGTTTGAGTCCTTTTTCCCATGCGTTTGTGAAGTGCTTTCGTGGTTTTAGTGATCGTCTCTGTCTCTGCTGCTCTCAGCTCCGTCCTGCACACTGAATGAAACGGGTGCATTTGTTTGCTTTGTCCTGTCTGCGCTGCTCATCAGTCTGATTGCGCTCACCTGCTGGAGAGCGCACCTGGTGAGGCGCGCCGCGGAGCAGCGCTTCTGCTGTGACGCGCATGCAGCGCTTCTGCTGTGACACGCATGCAGCGCTTCTGCTGTGACGCGCATGCAGCAGCACAGCCGCTGTCACACACACACCTTCAGCCGCACCTCCAGGCAGATCGCCGCAACACCTCCCACTCGATCTTTGCAGTGTAACCTGGAAAGATCGCACCTCTCAGGCGAGCTGGTCTCCCCTGACCTGATCCTCCGCCGGGATGAGGACGACAAGGCGTCGGACGTCTCGATGCAGTATGGTGCCCTGGAAGTCCTTCTCCTTAGACCTGGACTCTTTAACGACAGGGTTTGGAGTCTTCACCTGAACGCACCCACTTGGAGAGACTTTCACGTGGACATCTCGGACAATGCCTTTGGGATCTGCGTTCACACTGACAACTCTTGCTAGCTTGAACTGACCCCTCAGTGCATTTTGGTCGCAGAGCCACACTATGTCTCCAATGGCAGCATTTCTTTCAGCAGTATGCCATTTACTGCGGATGAACAGGTTTGGACCTGCGAGTTGGCTCCAGGACTTCCAAAAGTAGCTGACTTGCATTTGAATCTCTTGCAGCCTTTTGAAGGGGTAAGTTGTGTAGTCGAATGTTTTGAAATCTCCACTTTGTGTGGCTCGACCAAGCAACAGGGTGTTTGGAGTGATGTATTGGATGCCGTCCTCACGGCACTGGACTCTAGCGTCGATAGGCCTTTCGTTGGCAAGGTTGGCGGCCAGCTTGAGTACAGTCAGGAATTCACTGAAGGCAAGGCCTTCTCCTCTACCAAGGCTTTGTAGAGCTCTTTTGGTGATCTTGACAGCAGCTTCGGCGGCACCGTTTCGGTGAGGTGAATCGGCTGGAAGGATTCTCCACATCCAGTCGGTCCCATTCCTGGCAGCATATTCTTCTAGTGATCCTTTGTTTTGTCGTCTCAGGTAACTGTACATCTCTTCAAGGACAGGTTTTGCTCCAATAAAGTTCGTACCTGGATCGGACCAGATCTTCTGAGGATGGCCTCGGACAGAAGTGAACCTCTGGTAAGCAAGTAGAAAGCTCTCCGTTGTTAGCGTGTTTGCCAGTTCGACATGGATGGCTCGGCTGGACATGCAGCAGAAGAGCACGCCCCATACTTTCATGCTCACCCTCCTCTTGACATCATCCTTCACTTGGTACGGTCCGAACAGGTCGACAGATGTGAATTGAAATGGTGCAGCCGGATTCGATCTCTCCTCAGGCAAGTTTCCCATTATTTGCTGGCAGGTCTTTGCTTTTGCTTTCTTGCACACGACACACTTGTCAACAACTTTTTGGGCAATAATTCTTCCTTTGATGACCCATGCTTTCTTTCGCATCCGCAGTGTAGTTCCTGCCACTCCTTCATGTCCCTCACTGTGTGCTTCCCGGGCTAGGAGGGTGGAGATCCAGGCCTGGAACGGTAGCAGGGGAACAGCTCTGTGGTCTTCTCTGAAGGTCTGGATCCTGCCACCACACATCAGGAGTCCGCTTGTTTGGTCCTTGTAAACAACCAGTCTGTCTGTTGTTGTGTTTGGAAAGTGTACGCCCTCCTGTGCTGCCAAGCATAGGTCTCTGAACACATCTTCTCTTTCGTTCACAGTGATGACACCAGATGAAGGTACTGCCTCCCACTTTTCTTTATCGCCGGGGCACAGGAATTTCTTTACTGCTCTCCAAGTCCATACTATTGTCCCGACCAGCCGTCTTAGATTGCTGAAGCGCCTTTCGTCCAGTAGCTTTTGGACTGCTGCTGCTGCAGGTGGTCTTCTGAATCTGGACTCTGTTTCTTGGACTCTTTTTGGGTCCTGTGCTTTCTGTTGACTTCGGGTGAGTACGGCGACAAATGGTTTCTTCTGTATTTTTGTGATATTGTCTCTTGCTTGTGCGGCGACGTCTTTGGCTGATTTCTTCGGCCACTCACTTTCAGGAAGTCGAAGGAACTTTGGACCTGACTGCCACTCGGATTCCTCAGTTAAGTCATTTGGACTGGCCCCTCTGGTTATGATATCTGCAATGTTCTCGGGCCCTGGAATCCACCACCAGTCTTGGACATTTGTGCTGCTTTGGATCTCGCCGACTCGGTTGGCAAAGAAGGTCTGGTAACCATAACTCTCCCGCTGGATTGCGCCTAGGACGGTCTGACTGTCGACGAGATGGTACCACTTCTCAACATCGATTCGGCAGTGTCTCTGGAAGTAGTTCTTCAACCGGGCGGCAAAGACTGCTCCACACATCTCCGCCTTCACAGGGTCACCCTTGTGGTCGAGAGGGGTCAGCTTGGCCTTAGATTCAACTAGCCTCACAACAACACCATGGCTGCAGCTCCAGCGTAGGTACAGCACAGCGCCATATGCGTGCTCACTGCCATCAGAGAAGGTGATGCCACTTGGTTTTGCACGTGGATTTGGTGGTGTCAGGGGTCTAGTGAATCTGAGTTGGCTCAGCTCTGCATAGTCTTCTAGGAGCTTTATGGCATCTTCTCTGAGTCCTTTGGACAAGGCGGCATCCCAGGTGTCTTCTATGCAGTACATGACTTTTGCTTCTTGAAAAGCTCTTCGGATGAGGATGGCTCCCTTCTGCTTTGCAGGAGCCACGAGGCCGAGTGGATCATAGAGACCAGAGACTTGGCTCAACAGTTCTCTTCTGGTGAATGGATCTGGGGTTTGTCTTCTTACTTCATCTCTCAGTAAGTCCTGACCAAGGCGCATTTTCCTCTTCTTCTTGGAGAAGTTCACTGCAACCATGACATGTAGTGTGTCATCCTCAATGGTGTAACCAAGGCCGAGGGCTTTGTTATCCTCTTCAGTGAGCTGGTTTGGCAGGATCATGGTCTTTGACTCCATCTTCTCACCTCTCGGCCCTTTCCTCCCACTTTGATCGGAGTAGACCCAGGGCTTCATGATGAATCCTACAGCTTTAAGGATCTGTTCGATGTTGGATGTGAGGAGTTTGAGGTGCTGGAGGTTGTTGTGAGAGGTCAGGATATCATCCACATATGCATCTTCCTCTATCACACGTTTCTCTTCTTTGAAGTGTTTGAATGAAGGCAAGTTGGCGGTCTCTCTCATGGCGACTTGGGCTATGCAACCAGCAGGTTTGTCTCCCATGTTGACCCTTGTTATGGCGAAGTCTTCTATTTCAGCCTTTTCAGTGTCACGCCACAGGAACCTGTGCAGGTGGACCTCTCTCTCTTCCAACCAGACAGAGTTGTACATCTTGCGGATGTCACCGAGGGCAGCAAAGACACCAGCTCGGAACCTCAGTAGGACAGCTCTGATTGGGTTCAGGACGTCAGGACCTTTGATTAGTATGTCGTTCAAACTCAGGCCTCTGTACTTCTGGCTGCTGTTCCATACTAGCCTCACTGGGGTGGAGACTGAATGTGGATTTGGTGCAATCAGGTGACTTATGTACCACACTGGCCCAGTCCAACTCTGCAGAACCTCTTTGGATAGCTTCACTGCAGCTTTGCGATGAAGCATTTCATGGACTTGTGACATGTAGGCTGTCTTCAACTCCGGTTCCTTTGCCAGCTGCTTCTCTGTCCTGAGGAATGTGGCTTCAACCGCTCTCCTGTTGTTGGGTAGAGATGCTGGATCTTCTGTCCAGGGATACTTGGCATGCCAGTGGGGATCAGGGCTGTGATGGTCTCCATTCACATACATCAACCCGTTCTTCACTATCTCCATCTCTCTTTCTTCAGCCAGTGTCATTTCTTTTCCCCCGGGTTGGCAATTCCCACAGCGACATCCTCCACATCTTGGCTCACAAGCAGCTCCAATGCTTTCCCACTTCCACCACTTCAGAAAGTCTCTGCTGCTAGTGGCTGTATTGGACTGGGTGTGGGGCTTGTCGGGAGACTGGCAGGAGATTGGATCTCTACAGATGAGTTCACTGTATTTGACTGCTGCAGTTCTCATGGATCTTGCGAAGTGTGTCTTTGATGTGTGGGCCATTAAGGTGACTTCTTCAAAGAGGTCCGGGTGTGTGCCTCCGATCGTCTTGCCGAGGGGGCCGTCCCAGAGCACAAGGTTGCCAACAGAACGAACCTTCTGGGGTACTAGCTGGCCTTCCTTGTGGCTGATCAGGAGTTGCACCTCTTTGGGTCTAGCAAGGTCTCTTAGGGGAACATCTGGGAAGATTTTCTGTAGCTTAATAGCTGGAACATGTCTGTGAAACTCTGCAATCTTATCAAGGCCATAGCAGATTAGTTGATGTGACCTGAGGGTCCCTCTCGGAGTGTTGACCCGAATCTTGAGGAGGTAGCGCTTAGTTGCAACAGACACCTTCATCCCTCCAACGCCGTAAACCACCAGTGTCACATCTTCACCTCTCAGGTTCAACTTGCTGGCAGCTCTATGTGTTATATAGTTCGTGTCTGATGCCAGGTCGATGAGGGTCCCAATTCTCTGTCCATCGTTGGCAGTGACATCAAAGAGCATCAGGATCACTGGATACTCATGCAAGCCATTTTCCTCTAGAAGACCTCTTTCAACTGCTGTGGTGTTGTATGCTCTGGATGTGACGTTGCAGAAGGTGTCTCGACACTGCTGCGCCAGCTCAGGGGTAAGCCTGGATAGGAAGTCTTTTTGAGCTTCGGTGTATCTTTTCCCCTCAGCTCTCACTGGACTGGATTTAGGTGTTCTTTGGGACTGGGGTCTGGCAACTGGACAGAGAAGGTAATGGTGTTGGTCTTTGCACTCTGGGTTCCCGCACAGATACGTGGTGTTTCTGCAGGGGTCGCTGCTGTGGACCTCGAGACATCTCTTGCAGGCACCGAGCTGTTGTGCTGCATCCCTCTTCTCCGATGGCTTTAGGTTGATCCTAAACCTTCTGCAGAAATAGAGTCTTCTTCTGTGCTTTGGGTCACCACAAATGATGCAGCCTGCTGTTTCACTGCTGGACTTGGCTGACTTTGTTCTGGCATACTTGATGAGCTTAGTCTGCTCCTTGGCGGGTTCAAAGACGTTGCTCAGTTGATCTAGTTCCTCATATATAGATTCTTGGGACTTTAGGAATGTGATGAGCTTGTCGAAGCGGTTCTGGGGGTTAACAGTGTTTCCTCTGTCAGCAGCATAGGTGAGCCAGTCTTTCTTCAGAGTTTCTGGGAGTTTGCTCTCGATGGATCTAATCACCAGTGGGTTCTTTAAGGCGTCTTCATTATCCAGTTCGTTTAGATCATAAAGGGCCTTTTCCACA